>NC_140777.1:115063412-115311670 GCF_044657685.1 Stegodyphus dumicola | reverse complement strand
TCGCCAAGTGAATTATTCCGCGGCTCAAACTGAAAAAAAAAAAAAAAAAAAAAAAAGGCGACAAGATAAATTTTTGAATTTCTCGGTAAATTTGGCACTAAATTTTACAAAATTTATTATTTACACATAATTTGAGTCGTAGAATGGAAATAAATCAAAACAATTGTTATGTCATTTCAGAAAGAGTCCGATTTTGTGTCAAAATATCTATGCTAGAATAATGATATGTATAAATCTAATACATATCCTAAGTCGCGCTTCGAAACATGAAAAAGGCAAGCTGAATTTCGTCAATTGGCCCAGTAGAACGGAAGAAATAGAACTACCCTCCTCTTTTTTCCCCCCTCGCAGTGTACATAGTTATTTGATGCTATTAATTTTTTAAATTAGTAAAAAATATCGTCTGAAAAACTTCAGGCTACAGTTAACCCCTTCAAAAAATAGTTTGCCTTTAAAAATTTCAAGAATATTATAAACTTTTAAAAGTATTTAAAAAAATTGTTAAGAACAAGATTGCAATCATTTCTTGACAGGCTGTTTAACTCTTTAAATATAGGGTAGCCCAAGATAAACCGAATCCAAAGCAAGTGAATGACACATGAAATGTAAGGCGACATGATACAAATTGGCTCAAGATAGATCGAACCGGACATGAGATTTCACTCATGCTTTGAGTTTGGTTTATCTTCGGCCATCCGATAATTCTAAGCTATGCAATTAAATTAACATGTTAATTGAAGATTTAATCTATAAAAATTCAAGCCATATATGATAAATTTATGCGCGAGGCAACCAGGCGGCAGAGCGGTAAAAGCCGCTGAACACTGGTAGTTCGGCCCGGTTTTCCAGTCCCGGCAAACAGGCTGGCTGCATGGATGTTTTCGGGGTTTTCCCAAAGCCAGTTTTCCATACTCCGAAGTATTTAACATGAGAGCAGTGAATTACTGGCTTCCTATTAATGAAAATATCATCAATCGGATCCCTTATTTTGTATAAAACATATCTCCAGTTAAGCAATTTGCAGTCGGTGTCAACATAGTGTAAATAATAAGATTAAATGTATTTAAATTTCTCTTTGATAATTTAAACTACAATAGATTAAATTTATTTAAATTTCTCTTTGATAATTTAGACTTAAAATTCATCCTTCTTAACAGCGTTATGATTTTATCATTAGTCTCATATGTTCAAGAGTATACTGATAAAAAATATTTTTATTCTTTTTTATGGGGTTCAACTAATATTAAGTTATTTATATAATTGGTCAAAGTTATTCTTTATTTACAGTAATTTAACGATAGCCACATGCATGTGTGATTTATTAAAACTGAATATTTACGAAGTTCAGTTACCTGGTTAGTTTAAAAAACACTAAATGTGCATACACGTTTTATGAAAAATCAGTTCACTGAGTAAGTCAATTTTAAGACTGTCTTTAGGTCGAGATTTGCCGCTATATTTTGCAATCGCTCCAATATCCCAGTAAAAAAAAAAGAGAGAAAAGAAGAAGAAAAAACTGAGGATACAGTATATCGATTTCCCACGATACTTACTTCACCAGACTAATGAGTTCTCCAGTACTCGCTGTTTCATATTGAAGATAAAATCCAAGAAATAACTCTGTTTTATAGTGAAGATCAGGTATGATCTTCATGTGTCAATTATATAGATAAATGATTTTCGTTTGATAAATCTAAAGTGATACAAATGGAATTTAATGTAAGATTGTTATATTGTTGAAATTTACATTAAAAAAATAAAGTGTAGTGCGTAGTTTTTTAGGAGTTTTGATAATCTATGGAATTCCGTTTGCTTTTTTTAAAGTGCTGCCATCTATTGAACTCTTTAAAATTTATATTCATTACAATAATGAGTTTTTCTATAAATTCCCAATTTCATGTTAAAGATAGAATCAATAACAATCCTAGTTATTCAGGAAAAATTAACTGGAGAGTAACAACTGTCTCTGAATTTTAGTAATGAATACCTTCCCTTCATTTATTCTAAAGCTACACTACTTGAAATAGATAAATCGATACGTAAGAAGTACAGTGAAACCGGGATTCGTAAATTCAGTTCATTCTTGATAGCCATTCGTCATCCTAAATGTTTGTAAATCGAAACAAATTTCCCTATAGGAATTAATGTAAAAGGCTTGAATTCGTTCTTGGACAACATATAATTACTTACTTAAACTTTACAATAGTTGTACTTTCTATACACGTTAACAAGTCAAAACCAATAGAAATCATTAAACTTAACACAAAAAATTGCAAATACAATTTTAAACAGATAAAGCTAATGAAAAATTTATTTAATTTTATTATGCTTGCACGAAGAGAAGTGAAAAGCATAAGTAGAAAATGATGGGAATGAGGAAGGGAAGAGATGTTCTTGTTTGGATGAAGAGTCCCTTTCCATGATAAAGTACAATAACTATCTTCTTGGGTATCTTTTTTTATACCCGCTCAACTTTGCTTGAGACTCCGTTACAATAAAAATTCCCCATGTGATTTGTTGCTGTCTGCGTTTTTAAGTGTTTCTAAAGTGAGGTATAACATTATCATTGAATATGTGTGTGCTATAGTTTGTAAGGGTTTTATCAGGGTGATATCATTACGTGAAAATTTTGCATTTTTCCCTACTTTGCAAAAATTTCGCTGGTTTAAGAACTAGGATAATCTTTCCTTCCTCTCTGTTTCTCTGAAAACATATCAAAATCGCCTTTTGTCTCTGCTTTTGAAGTTATGCAATAAATTCTTACTGAGCTCATTTTTATGATCCTATAGAAACTTCTCCGAGAGCTTACTGCAAATTTCTTTTTCCTTGAGGTAAAGATATAGTAGTATTATAGATAATAATAATAATAAAAATAAAATCTGAAAGGTTTCAGACTTTAACGGTTGCCCAAAAGGGTTTGTTAAAGTTTTTTTACACTCTCGTTTAGCTCCCAGTCTACTAAGTCCGTTGTTGCACTCACTTGTGCTAACCAATTTTTTTTTCCCTTTATAGCTTTATTATTACGGATCACTTTTTTTTACTTCTCATATAACTAAAACAGTAAAACCATATAACTGTTTTATTTAATTTAACAAAATTTAGACTTCCTGATGCAGTATTAAGTGTTCACGTACTTTTTATATTTTATTTCACTCTTTTTTTCAGTTTACCATATTAGTGTTCAGTTTCTTAATAAGAACGGTTTTTTTTTTTTTTTTTTTTTTAGCTTGAATGCTTATTATTGTTTTAACGCAGTACCGTATAGGCTTTTCGCCCCCCGGTGCAATCAACTCGATTTCTGGAATCTGCCGTCCAGTAGCTCCCTAAGTTTTACGTATTTTGCCGCCTCTAAATTCTGCCGCCCGGTGCGGCTGTACTTGTTGTACACGCTTTGGCGTCGGCTGTGTTTGTACATTATTTATTTAATATCACGATTTTCGAACTTACGCCACATAGTCACAAGTTATTTAAAAACAACATATCTCTAGAATTTTCTATAGACAATCTAGCGCTCTAGAGATAAAAATGTTTTATGCCGTACAATGTTGCCACTATTTGCTCTCAGTTCGTTGCAGTGCAGGATTTACGTATAAGCTACGCAAGCTATGGCTTAGGGTCCCCGCTTTCTGGGAGCGCCCCCCAAAACCACTCTAGATATCCAAAAATCTTATTTGACAGTAACACATAATATCTGAACTTATTAAGGGCCCCATATCTCAAATAGCTTAGGGCTTTCTCAATTATAAATCCGGCCTAATTCATTGATTTTATTAATCAAAAATTCATTAAAGTTTTACAAAATATGCAATAGGTAATATTTAGAGTTAGCTCAAAATATCTTTGAAAATTATTTGTTTGTGTCAGTTTTAGCATTTGTAACTCGAGATACCAATCGTCATCCAAAGCGAGATCTTTTTTAGTCCAAAGGGGCTTTGTCCCTGAAAGGATTATTGTTTCCGTTTTGCGATTTTGCGTCGATTCACTACAGACGGCGAATCACATTTCAAACTGTTGCTACAAAGTATTACCGCCCTGTGTTACATTTAAAGAAATTAAATAATGAAAAATCTGCATAAATGTATGTATATTTCTCGCATCGTGATAAACATAGAGCCATCGAATGTTGATGACGTAATCCTCCTACGAATATGGGCATGTAGAAGACCAAATTTGAAATTTGGAATTTGTTTTATTATCGATTTCCTATTTTGTAAAACTTTAACGAATTTTTGATTAACAAACTCAAGGATTTCAAAGCGAGCAATGGCAACGTTGTACAGAAAATACATTTTTATCTCCAGCGCGTGAATCTCTATATTCTGAAATTCGTGAAATTCTAAAGATATGGTCATTTTAAAACTGTTTTGGGATATTGCTGTTGAACTGAATTTTATGGTTTAAGTGATATTTAATAACTAAATGTAACACACAAAATGTTAAAAAAATGCCCCTTTGGACGTAATTTAAAATCTGAAACATTTAAGTTTTTTTTTTTTTTTTTTTTTGTTTGTTTGTTTTGTTTTGTTTGTTTGTTTAGATAATTTTTTCAGGGACTGAATCATTTTTGATATAATCGAGAGTATACACAGCATTAGAGTTTTACAAGCAAGATAGAAATGTTAGTTTTGTGCTGCCATCTATCGAGACAGTTTAGGAAAAACATTGAATTTGTTGTAAATTTTAAAGAATTTATTTACTTTGACTTTTATTGGCATTCCACTGCTGTTTTTAAATAGCGTTTATCAGCTGTCTCAATTTATCTTATAAAATGTAACCTGACAAATGTTTACTCTTAAAATAAACTGTGTGAAAGTGTTGCGTAGGAAAGAAATATGGTTTTCTATTTTCTAGAAAATGTATCGCTCTGAACCGTAAAAAATGAACCGTGAATATAAATTTGAAATAGTTTCTAACAGTACGGTGTTAAAGTACATTATACGAAAATATTTTCTACCATTCTATATTTTACACTTTTTCTAGAGCATATTTTCAAATATTTTCCGAATCCTTTCTATCTAGATTCATCGGAATATTAAAAAAAATTCCAGATAATTATCTTTTGTCTGTAGATAAAATACACGTTTATTATAATGTGTCTGTATCTCGTTTGTTGTGTTTTACTATTTCAACGAAGTTTTAGCAGTTAACAAATTAAAACATAATTAAACAGGAAAATTGATTATACTTTCAAAACAAATGTGATACTATCTTCAAGGCGAAACGTTCCTGCACAGAATAAGACAAAAGACTAGCAGAAAGTGACTACAGGTACAATGCATGCCAAAGAGGGAACTCCGTTTCGTGGATAGGGAATAATCACACAGCCACATCATCTTACATGTTTAAAAAAAAAAATCGTATTTAAAGCCAAGAGTAACTCCCCGAAAAGGCAAACTTTTTGCATGAAGTACAAAATAAGCATTAATGGCACAGGAGTTCTTGATTAATGTAGCAATTATAGGTCAATATAAAAGTCATGCACGTTAATCTAAATTATTTTCATAGATCACTTAAACAGATATTACTAGTTTTCCAAAATTTCTAAATCAACGAAAAAAATTAATACTGCCTAATTGTATCACTAATGCACTTAATATTAATTGATATTTAATATTACTAGATAAAAAAAGAAAAAGAGTTCGGATATCTATTATTTGGAATCCTGGTAGTTGAAAATCTGTTGCATTTGAATTAACGCATGGTATCGTACCGAATTTATGTACTAAATTTATCCGTACGATTTGTTGGTACTTAGAGATTAACTTAGCCTACTTTAGAAAAACTCTCCAAAAATTTACAATTAAATAAAAGGGTAACTTATACCCTGAAATATTATTGCAACAATAAATCTTGAAATTGTATATTTTTCCGAACAGTAAAGCTAATTGTTCTCATTTATTCAAAATTCTTAAGTAATTGTTATTAAACAAATATTTTAATATGTAAGCAAAGTTTTTTTTCTTGAAACTTCAAATTCGCCTTTATTACTAAAATTTCGACAGTTTGAATGACATGTTTTGCGCACCCATATATACATGAGGTTAAAACGATAAAATATTAATAAATGATAAATGGTGCGTGATGTGGTGTATTTAGTTATGGTAAAGCACACTAGGACTATCTGCCTAAGGGGAGGGATGCCTTCGTGGAGAACTTTCTAAGGGAAACTGGCTCGTATACCCGTTACCATGGGGAAAACCACGAAAATGCCCATGCAACCAGCCCGTTCGAACCTCAAAAATGAAAATTAAATTAAAATTTGTGTAGAGAATGTCAATACTGATGTATCAGACTTTAGATAATTTATCTTGAAACTTTAGCTAATTTTTCTAATCTATCTTGAAAATTCTATCCACACAGATTTAATAAGTTTTAAATTTAATTTTTAATTTCATTATCGTTAAATAAAGGAAAGGATAGAAAGATAAATATTTTCTTTAGTTTTAGAATGTAGATGTAGCTTTGGATATCATGTGAGATAGCATTTTTAAGCATATATTTTTATCCTATTTTATGTAAAAGTTTTGTAATAATACAATACATATGAAAGAACTTTTCTAATAACGTTTTTTAACTTAATTATTTTCTTAGCGACTAACATCCTTGCAAGAAAAGTGTAATATCTTTTTTTACGTATGTCATTATGACTCAGAGCAGTATCTTCAATTTGATTTCGACTTAGAATTTTTATTTGTTTTACACTGTTGTCGTTTTTTTACATTTACAAATTAAGGTAATATAAATTTAAGCTCATGAAGAGATATCTAACTGTAATTGAAAGCACTCTGTACAAATGCTAGTTTATTGAGGCCAAAAAATATAGAAGGATAGATCCTTCTTAATATATTTATTGTCAAGTCATCCAACGGTGATAAGAACACCATGATTTTCACAAAACTCTGTGAACTTTTTCAATGCGATATCCTTTAGTTTCAAGTGAAAAGAAGAATCTAGGGGTAATCTGGTTTATTATTAATTTTTTTTTTCAAAACCTGTATTGTAGATCTCGATGTAAGGGTTAAATGCAGGAAACATAAATTAAAATTTTTTTCATTAAAATAGTCTTTTATCTAATACTTGATAATTCTATATATTATGGGTGTACTGTATAGCAAGGCTTAAGAAAACAATGCTGTGAGTGTTCTGCGAAAGAATGAACAATGAACGTCGTATATGATTTCGACAAAATATTTCGCAAATTATCAATGCCGTAAACTAGAATGAAACCATCTTAAAGAACTTGTAAGGCTTCCCAAGAAATGTGGTTCTCGAGAAAGGTTCAAAAACTATGTATTTTGTGTCCATGATGTAAATGTCTGTAATTATAACAGCTCCGAAGAACTACATAGGAAAGAAAAATAGTGGATACCAATATAAGAGGTGATTCCGTAGTAGAGAGTATAAGAAACAACTTTTGAAGAACCAAGTGTTTTTAACTTCCTTCTACCAATAAAGGAAGTTATTTTGCGTAACGGACAAATAAAGGAATCTTTTACTAAAACGGATTTTAAATAGATTCAAAATGGATTTTGTTCTTGACATTTGTACGTACATACGTACGTATGTAGCTCTCAAAACTCGAAAACGTTTAGAAACAACATTGAAGCATTGAAATATTGAAACCGTTAAACATTGAAATTTTATGTTTGGGATGCTACAATACCCAGTTATGCATCTCCCTTTTTTATTGAAATTGGCAGAAATATCGTATATATATTATAGATTATTAATCGTATATATATTACATATATATAATATATATATCTGTAGTTACCAGAAATTCTTCTGGTTTGTTGGCGATTGATATTTATTACATATTTATAGGGAATTTTTGTGTTTTACTTGTTTTGAATTTCATTTCTTTACTGTTTTTGTGAATATGGTTCTAAATTTTTTACTTGTAGTTGTATATGTATCAGATATAAAAATATGAAGGGAAATTATAAAGAAGTATAATTTAATTGAAACAAATTACTAACTTAAATGGCATAGCCCTTTAAATTTCTGATTTCAGTGTAAATACAACCGCTTTCAAGTCATCTGCACTGATATCACATTTTTCCTGTAGAGGTCCGCATTGCAAAGTGAGCTTTTATCCAGTTGAGGGGTTTGAGTCACTACTGTGGGAGTGACTATCAGGTTACCCTATGTTGAGTGGCGGCAGGTAGCGTATCTGACTTCTTATAATGATTGGGTAAGGTTGCGAGGTTACGTACTTCTACTGTATTTTAAACTCGAACATATTTATTACAATTGCGAGAAACTCTTTACACACATATATATAATTCATAGATAGCATAGATAAGTATTTAAATGAATTATAGTCCTCGTAGTGTGAGGAGTCTGCTAACGAAGGTCTCTCTAGTCGAGAGATCAAGAGCATTGTAGGTCTCTCTGGCCGAGAGTTCAGGAGCGTTCTACTGTTGTTATTCCAATGGCGAAAATCTTCAAACTGAATTAGCCACGCCTCCTTAATTTTACATTAGCATTTTACATCCTCTGATTAGTTATATCTAGAACATATCAGAGGAAAAATCATGTCATTGGTTAGTCACCTCTCCTAAAATCGAGGGACTTTGACGGCAGACACGGTGCAGAACGTTAAAATCTCCTGACACTAGTCATGAAGTTATGTCTTTGCGATTACAAAAACATGTCATCGTAAAGACTGGGAGCATTGAATTGCAGCGACAGCACACACGATTTACTTATCTCTGTGTGGTCCGCCGCATACTCCCAATCCATTATCATCGTGATGATACGTAAAAATCAGGGAAATGCACGTCTGCTCGAATGAGTTTGACAAATATTTGGTTTGGCGTGAAGGGCATATTTAGGTTTCAAAGTATCAGTAGAGCGAGTATCCATGTCGGTATTCAACAGAAATGGTGGTTTCACCCGGCGAATTGAGACGGAAACAATTTTTCTATGAATGGATAATTTGAACACTTTTTCACCACGTTTGAGAACTTAAAAGAGCCGTCGTACGGTGGTGGAACTGGCTGTATCATGACGCACAAACACATGTGAATACGTTTTTAAATCTTTGTGAATAAACACTGCTTTTGCTGTATGTGATCCAGTTGGTTTTGGTTTAAGTTGCTACATGCGTTCGACGTATTCAATAGGATCAGATGCAACATTCGGTGTATCGAAAAAATCGCCCGGGAGTTTAATGGTAGTTCCGTACACAAGTTCAGCGGATATGCAACCGATGGTTTCTTTTGAGGGTTGTTCATAAACCAAGTAGCACAATTGGCAGAACTTCTGTCCATTTCAGAGTGTCGTGACACATTAATGCAGCTTTAAGGGAAAGGTGAAATTCCTCATTTAAGCCATTGCTTTGAGGACGATAAGCAGTTGTACGTATTCGTTGTATGCCTAGGAGTTTATTTGGAGGCATAAATAAAGAAGACTCGAATTGACGTCTTTAATCAGTTGTAATAGTAGCTGGCACACCAAAGCGGGCGATCCAGTTGACGTAGAAAGCCTCCGCTACCGCTGTAGCTTGAATATAGCTTCGGTCCATCTAATAAACCGATCGATAGCTGTTAGGCAATATGTGAATCCAATGGAAGGTGGAAGTGGGCCGATAAGATCTACATGAATATGTTGAAATCGCGTAGAAGTTTCACTAAATGATTGTAAAGGGGTTGAAATATATTTGTTTATTTTAGATTTCTAGCACGAAATACACTCTCTTGCCCAGTTCGTGATATCTTTGTTGATATTTGACCACATATACCGACTACGAACTATTTTTGACGTCGTCCGAATGCTTGGATGAGTTAAATTATGTACGCAATTAAAACACAATTTTCGAAATATGAATTCTTGCTGTACCTGTAGATATATCACAATATAACTCTATTTATGAATTTGGGAGCTTAACCTTTTTCATTTGTAAAGAACTGTTAAATATTTCTTTTAACTCATTATCTCTTGATTGTGCTCCAGCAATTTCTTCATAATAAATGAAACCATTGATTTTAATTTCGTGAATGCTAGATAATGTGTCGGCCACATTATTATCAGCTCCTTTAATGTATTGAATATCAGTTATGAATTGAGAAATAAAATCTAGCGAGTTTGATGCGGGGAGCATTTTTCAGGTTTTTGTTTGAAAGCAAATATTAATGGTTTGTGGACAGTAAATACTGTAAATTTGTGTCCTTCTAGCATGTATCTAAATTTGCGAATGAATGAGTATATTGCTAATAACTCTCTATCGTAGGCACTTTCTTTTTTTCTTTTCTTTCACCATCGACGGAACAGCTGAAACAAAAACCTGAAAAATGCTGCCCGCGTCAAACTCGTCAGCTAGATTTTATTTCTCAATTCACAACTGATATTCAGTACATTAAAAGAGCTGATAATAATGCTATCATAGGCACTGTATTTTGCCTCAATGGTTATGAGCTTTCTAGAGAAAAATGCTAGAGATTGGAGTCTTTATTAACTTAATTTAGAGATCCGTTAATATCGTAGTCACATGCATCTCCTTGTAGAATGACAGATGTATTTGATGAAGGATGTGCTAATAATGTAGCATTTTCTAACTGTTGTTTAGCATTTTCAAAAGTTTCACTTGTTTGCAAAGACCAAAAAAATTTTCACTTGTCATTCTTTTTTGAACCTTTTAAATATTCGCTGAGTAGTGCTTGGATATGTGCTGTATGTGGCAGATAACTACGGTAAAAATTTAGTAAGCCTAAGAACTTCCTCAAATCTTTAACAGTTTCTGCTTTTTTGAAGTTCAGGATTGCGTTCACCCGTTCGAGTAAAGGTTTAGTGCCATCCTTGGTTATTAAATGGCCTAAGAATTCTATTTCCGAAAACACATTATGAAGTATTTAACTTAAGCCCATATTCGTTTAGTTTGTGTACACTTTGGAAATGCCTTGTTTATGAAGTGCTCCGTTTTCTCAGAATACTGGAACGTCTTCTAGGTATGTGTAACAAAAAATCTAGCAATCGTAAAACTTCGTGCATGAAACGCTGGAATGTTTGAGCAGCATTTTTGAGTCCAAACTTTAAATGAGGAAACTCAAAAAGACCTAAAGGCGTTGTAAGATTCCAGCCTGTGAGTTACTACTAACTGTGTGGAACTTAAGAACTGGTACGCGAATAATCCCTTAGTTCAGAGAGATAGAAACGTAAACGTACGAAGGGTTAATTACCCTTTATTATTCAAAATAAATTTAACAGATGACTCCTTCTTGGAGTTTAGAACAAAGCCTCCACTTGGGGTTGAATTCAGAAATACTAAGAAGTAAAACTTAACTAAACTAAAAAGACATAGCCGAAGCCATGAATATTCTAACAGAGTTGGCCCCTTAACGCTAACTAACGGCGAAGCTATCGAGGGCCTAAATTACGGCCGAGCTTAATAATAGCTTAAGAGAGAGAGTAGCCTAAAAGGCGAACGCAACCTACTCAGAATATCTGGCTCTCTAACGAAGCTTCAAAGTTAAATACTTCTCCTCCTCATTTGCATTTGACCGCGATTCTGAAAATACGTTCTGGCCGGAAGTTGTAAACTGAAATTGAGAATAGACAGGAAAGTACCTTTAACTAAAAATTAACTGTTAGAAAACCTAATATAAACTTTACAGGGTAATTACCGCTGTTTTAGGTATGCGTTTTTCAAAGACGGGTATATGATGACAAGCCCTTGCAATGCATAATTTAGAAAACACTGTTTTGCCATGCAGAGATTGAGCGAAATCTTATGTGTGTGGAATAGGATATGAAACAAAAACTGTAACTGAATTAAGTGCTCTATAATCTCCAACTGGTCTAATGCCAGTAGGCTTTTATGTACTACGTGCAGAGGTTATGACCTGTTACAGTTAGAGGGTCGGCAAATTCCATGTTCTATCATAAATTTAAACTCCTTTTTTGTTTCCTCAACAAACTTCAGGTCGAAGGCGTGTTACTTTGGAGTGGACTGGTTGTCCTTTAGTTTCAATATAATAAATCGTGTCATGTTTGATTGCTTTGCTGTGAATAGAAGGATTTGTTAGTTCGGGAAATTATCGAAGAATTTGGTGATATTGAGAGCATTCTGAAACAGTTTTAACATTCAGTTGTGTGTTGTACTCTAATTTGCCGTTACTAGCGAAAGTTGTTATTTTATCAACGATTCTTTTTTTGGGGGAAGGGGGTACATCGACTAGTAATCCAAAATGAGTGAGAAAAATCGGCGCCTATAATGGGAATGGAAACATCAGCTATTATGAAATCTCATGTAAATCGCCTGAGATCGAAAGTTAAATTTAGTTGCTTAATGCCGTATGTTTTAATTTTAGTATTATTTGCAGCAAACAGCTGTAGCAGTGAAGTGCTTTCCTTTTGGCACCGGAAGCCATGAAATGTCGCTACCTGTGTTGACAAGAAATTTCATGTTTGTATGTTTGTCATATATGTGTAATCTGTTAGATGTGTTCGCTGCTATTCCAGTATCCATGACTTGTTTCAGAATAGCAGCAGAATTTAGTTTTTCGTCTGAAACAACCATGGAGAAGAACATTTACGAACAGCTTTAAAATTATGGTGATAGTAACAATAACCAGTGTTGGCAGGATTTGCTTTCAAATTACGTTGCCTACTTTTTGAGCGATTGCGGTTATTGCAGTATCTTAGATTTTTATTGTACTGTTTTCGAGACAATTGTTCAACTTGCTTAGTGACGTCCTCTACTTGTTTGGACATTAAGCTTAGCGATGAGCTTAACTCTGATTTTTGTTCAATGTTTGATGCTGCGCAAACAGTGAGCTGCGCGTCATTTGTGATTTTCGACACCTTATCGGCTATCTGGGATGGACGGTTTAAATCTGCATCCGAAGCGGATAAAATTGCTTTCATATTTAAAGGAAGTTTTTGTATCCACAGATTTTTTAGGAAATCATCATGTATTTTGTTTGACGCTATCTCTTTCATTTGTTTCAAAAGCAAACTTGGTTTTTTGTCGCCTAATTGTAATTTCGATAAAAGTTTACGGATTTGCTGCACTTCAGAGTCTTGGAACTCCGCGATCAGACTGCTTTTTGAAGTTAGATATTTGCCAGTTTCAGGAGATGTTAAGATTAAATCTGAGACGTGCGGTAACGTTGATGTGTCTAAATTTGCTACAATATGCGAAAAATTCGTGTTATCGTTAGTACTTGTAATTGCAGCCAGATCAAACTGGATCTCACATTGCCTTAGTCATAAGGCAATATTCGATTTCCAAATGGGAGGTATTTTCACCGCGCGAGGTCTTGAGTGTCTGAGGGGGAGAAAGGTCAGTGGCCTCTGCCCGATCACCTGACCGCGTTATTTATAAGTCAAGGCAAAATAAGGGGAAGGAAGGAAATAAACATACCCCGTGTTCTTGTTTTCGTCCGTTCGGTTCCGTGATACAGCGGGCACTTGCGGAAAATATTTTTTAAGAAGCAAAGTTGAATATAAAGCACACACAAATCACTGAATATACGATGCTATATACAAAATATCACAACATAGTTGACACAGAACACCATCACAGCTGAAAATGAGAATTAGATGCTTTTGTCTTGGAGAAAACCTTTCGCGACAATGGATGCTTCTTTTCGGATTTTCCGGAGAAAACGGAAGCGGCGTGAAGACTATCTGGGTGACAAATGCTGCCAGAGAGTCGGCTGCAGAAGATGGATATAATGTCCGCTTTCCGACGACAATAGTTTGGTATTTCCTTTACTATTCGCCGCGTTACATCAGGCTGAATAAGAGGTTTTTCTTAGTATGAAAAGTTTTTATTGCATATCCGTATGGAACGTTTAGCTCTGCAGTTGAATTTGCAGATGATGCAGCAATTACGTGAAGATTCAGGTTGATTTTGTTGTTTGACTTGAGTATGGGTGAAATTAACAAGAGTAATAATAGCAGCCAATTAATAACAGCCATTTACTTTAGCACAGATACATGATGGTAAATTGTCATTACGAATCTTTTTTGAAAAACTTCTCTTTCGTTTGCGCTTAGATTATTTTCTCAGTTTTTTTTTTTTATTATTATTATTATTATATGTGTATAATACTTCATTCTGTTTATTTTTCCGTGCTGTACGTAACTAATCATCAGACTTTGACATCTGAGAAAGCATTCGAGAAAATTTTAGCTGATAATGCTGGTGCATGATAATTTTTGCTCACAAAAGGAAAAGTAATATTTACAGGTTTACACTCATGATAGAAGTTTACACTCATGATAAAACTCTTTAGTTTACACTCATGATAGAAGTGGTGTATACGTGTCTCGACCATGATCTCATATATCCAGGGCCCTTCCTAGAGAGGGTGCAACGCGTAAAAGTACGAGGGCGGCCAAAATCAGGGGCGGCCGGGCTCTCGCGATACCACGCCTAAATATTTTTAATTTATTAAATTCATTGTAAGTACTTGTCATATGTAAGCACTTTTTATAAAATTTCTCATATATAAGTACTTAGTAAGTATGAAATAAAAATTTTACAAATTATTGAGCATATTTTTTTTTTTTTAAATTTTGGGGCAGCAAGCTTAGGAAAGTACGCAGGCAGCCAATGGCCTAAGAACGACTCTGCATTATATCTACAAATCGTCCTTTGGATTCTGCTGAAACATCTATATCATCACAAAGCGATTCCTATATCCTCACAAATTCTGTTCGTCTCCTTTCCGTTAACATTCTGGCTATTCCGCCGTATCATGTCATGAGCCCCTGTACTCATGAGATTTTTCCTTAAAACTGATTCTACACTATCCAATGCAATACTCCTAGTCTGTACTACACGCGTCTTGTCACTCATCTACCTGACATAAAAACTTTGGGAATCATTTCCTTCATGACTGAAATGGAAAGGTGACTGAAGCGTGAATCATCATCATAGTGAGCTCTAGCGAAGGAAAAAAAAATTGCTGCCCATTTGCAACTGTGGAATCAGTTGAAGCTCTGTCCTCTAATGTTTTACACCAGTCCTTTTGAATGTCCTGAGTCCACATAAGCTTCAGATATTATCACCTAGCGATCTTCAAATTTATGCACAAGAATTGCGGCTATGATTCAGATTTTGGCTATTTTAAAAAAGAAATATCTAAGTCTTGTAAAATTTTCACCTAAATCTGCGCACTTATTTAACATGTCTGTCTAGGAATTTTTTAAAATTACTCATGGTACTTTAGGCTGCATCAAAATTAGGATTCAGCTGAGCAAACCTGTGTGCTTTTACTTGGGTTCAGGATTTATAAACAACGACTTGTTCAAAAGAATTTCTTCATAAATTTTCATGGAAAGTGTTCGTCAGGCTAAATGCAAAGATTCCATATACATTGCATTCTTTCCAAAGAAGTGAGAAGTTCAGATGCATGCCAAAACTGCTGTGAGAGTTTGAAGAAACGTGTGAATAATTGCATTAATATATGAGCGACTAACTAAAAATATAAGCAATTAATTATTTTAGATTGAGCATATTTTTGGCTATTGTTTGTTAATTCATCAAGATGAATTACAATTGGTTATTGTTGTAAACATCACTTCAAATTAGAAATGAGCTATGTTTAGCAGCCTTTATTTATTTTCAGTAACATGCCTCCTCATCATAAAACACCACTAGTGACAACGCAAAAGATTTATAAATTTTTTGATTTTACAATCATTTAGCTTGCAATGGCGAAGCTTTTTAAATTATTATAATTATGTTACTGCTAGAATCTAGTACTGTTTTATCTCACATTTGCAGACATGAAACTTTCATTTACAGATCAGCTTATTCATTACAATATGCATAACAGTTGTAAACAGCGAAGGGTGAACACTCTGATAAACTATAGCTATTGACATCTGACTTTGCTTTTCCTGGTAGCATTTTCAAGCAGTCCAAGGACTTATCGTATAATGTTCGGATTACTCTTTTGTTCATTTGGAAGAAACTTATATTGCATAGTATTGTTAGGAACAAGGGTGTAGAATCATTAGGTTATTTTGAAGCAGGAGACGTGAAAAATGAGTAATGTCCTTGCTGGGTCTCGAACCTGGACCTCTCCAATACGCACCGAGTGTGTTACCGTTATATCACGAAAGCATGCAGAAAAGAGGGAGAAAATACCTTATATACTCCCCCTCTTACAGCGCTACTGAGGATTAAGGGACTGAATCGCCAAATCCTGGTGGTGAAGAAACATTATCCACCGGCTTTTAGTTTGGACGCCACTGTGGAATTATTAAGTATTTTTGAAACAGAGGACCTGTAAAATGTGCAATGCCCTCGTCACGACTCGAACCTGGACCTCTGGAATACGACTCGCCAAATGTGCTACCTTTACACCATGAAGGCATGCAGAAAGGAGGCAGAAAATATTTATAAGGTTTTCTTATCTTTATCAGGTATATTTCGTAATATATATGTCATCAAGCATATATTCTTTTAATCTTTTACCCCACCTCATCAATTTTTCTCCCAGGAGTATATTGTAGTAACATTTTCCTAAATAAGAAGTTTTCACTACTTTGAGAAAATTACGCACAGTGAAGCCTAAGCTATCTGAACTATTTGCTGTCCGAAACAATTAAAACTTCTTTGCACAGTTTTGGGCAAAATTTCTGAATAACATATGGAAATAAGATGCAAGGGTAGTGAGCAAATCTTCTCAACAACATGCAAGTATTGCGTTCTACGGGTTGATGAATTTGGAGTTATTGATGACAACACTTAATGAAGAATCAAAACCCAATTTATTCGCTAGTATTACACAGGAGAGTTCCAAAAACAAGTTAACAGTTGCGAAAAAATTATGATAAACAAGCTGAAACAAGTAGCAATACAACCTTCAGGTTACAATGGCGAAGATAGCTTCACGGCAAAGTACAGCTCTCGACTCGGCTCAGCCGCCCTCCTAATCTCTGAACTCAAAACATTAGTACTGGACTCAATTTACTGCTCGATTTCCGCGTACAGACAGGGTATATATGTCTTTTAACCTACCTTAGAGAACGTTCCCGAGGAAAACCGCTAAGGAATGCATTCTAGAATATTCTCGTACCGTCTATGGCATATATCGTCTATTTTGTCTTCAAATGGGCGATTTCGCGCCAAAATTAACATACCCTGTCATCTTCTGCTAACCCTCACCCCACTTTGCGGGGAAGCTATCTTACCGTAGTTGGGTATTTCGTAACAATATAAACAGCGCATACAAATCACGCTTGAAATTAAAGATTAATTAGCACCGTTGCAACTGTTCAAGAAAGAAACATCAAGTTCGCTAACTACGTGTCATAATGAATTAAAATCAAAATATTTTTATTGTTATATTTTTTCAATTTTCTATAGCCAAAAGGTATAATTCTGAGTAGAAATAAATACTTGATGATGAAAAATAATCTCTAAAATAGATACTGAATTCGCGAACGAGTTTCGCAAAACGAATGTAGGGATCTAAACGTTTCTATATTAAATAATTATTAATTATTCAATATAGAAACAAAATATATATTGTATTGCAACTCTATTATTGAAAGTGTGCTAGTTCCACACATTTTCAATAGCTCCATTTGAAAATTATATGATATAGAGTTTCATTTGCAGAAAAAAGTATTTAGCACTACTAAAACTACTTATTCAGGTATTTAGCCTCTTCTTGCAAGCACATCTATGTCTAGATTAAATACCTAACTTGACGTTTGTAAAATACGTAAAGGATAAATAAAGCATATGTAAAGATAGTGTTTTTTATCGTGAATAACATGTCATAAATGCAACTGATACATTTATACTCGTTTATTAATTTATACTTCATCACAGAGAAACTTGAAGATAAATAATGTTATTACAAGATGAAATGGTGGACTCTACTTTATTATCTACTTAAAGTATATTAAAAATATTAATTTTTCTAGAGTTCTGAATTAAAATGTTTAATGCCTTTTTAGGTTAGACTTCGAAAGATTTAAAGGACGAAAAAGACGTGAAGATTCCAGTTTCCAATTCTGGAAACTTTTTTCAAGATTCCAGAAATTCGAACTTTCAAATGTCTCATCTCTCCTTAAAAGTAAGTAATTATATAAAAAATCTATACTAACTTTGATGAGTTAAGCTGAGTAATATCATTTGTTAAGATTTTCGTTTCGGTTTATATTCGGTGAGCTATTGAATACACTGATCACAAGAGTAAATTTATAACGTACAGATTTGAAAGGCAAAACATTACTGAGAAGTAGACAACAATTTCATTCACACAAAGGTTTTGCCATTGCATTATAATGTTTTTATTAATACCATGATGAGATTTTGTATTCGTAGTAAGAAGTGTTGCTGGAGACTTGATGTTATCTCAACCTTTTTGCTTTGAGTGAGATGCCACATTCCATGAATCTATATGGTAAATGGATTCATAAAAAGTAAAAAGTCAAAATAAAAAATATATAAAATTATACTACTATATTCAAAGGGAAAAGGTTTTTTTTTTCAAAAAATTTATTATAAGCATTGAAATACGTAGGGATATTCGGCACAGTCTTCTTATGACTTTGTAGGGACATTAGGTATTTTTTGGAAGCAGGAGTCTTGAAAAATGAGCAACGCCTTCGCCAGGAATGGAGCCGAGGACCTCTGAAATACGCACACAGTGCGCAGAACCGCCTCACCACGAAGGCATGCGAAGAGGGCGGGAGAAATACCTTATAACTTCTTGTGCCAACGCTTGAGAAGCTCTTATATATTTCTGAAAATGAGTTCTTTCTGACGTCTGCATAAATATTCATGCATTTTCGAGCATATTTAATAATCATTCCACCTCTTAGAAGTTATTCAAATTTCATATATAGCAGAAATGCGTTACTACGAACCTCACACAGATGAAGAAGCTGTTAGGAAGGATTAGTATGCCTTTCTTTGATGTTAGGTATCAAGCACTTCCGTATTCATCTTACACATTTTGCGCAGCTTCAGCTTGCCGTAAATGATGTAAATACTGATTCAACTTAGCTGTGATACGTAAGTTTTTTAAACACCACGGTTTTCCACGGCTGCAGTATTATCGCCTCCGTGACTTTTGAATTCGGCAAGCGAATTATTTGCACTAATGATGTCGGTCTTGTCTTCTTAATCCATTCGTATGATATGCACCACTCATATATTTCTCATCGACCTGAACGAGAATCCGACTGTGAACAAACATAAATTACATTCTTTCACTTAACAAATGGGTTACAACACAACACTGCTCTTGTTTGTGCACTGTTGGAAATGCATCGCCATCTTGTTGAAATGTTTCTCACATTCTTATGTGTGCTACGGACGGGCTAATATCATCTCTTGATAGTTCAAAATTCCTGTCTTGCATGCCCAATACAATTGTGTAGGCCATTTTTAATACAACTTTTCCGTTACTGAGCGGTCTAAGTCGTTACTGAGCGGTCTAATACAAAGAGACAGTAACTGTAACAATATAAAAATTTAAAAAAAATTAACAATTCAATTTTACTTATAAGTTGAATTTTAGAAAACCTTATTTGAAGAACGCAGGTAAACAACTTTGCCTAATTAGCTGCATTTTTCGTCACAATCTCAGAAACAAAAATAGAAAATTAAAAGAAAGGCTAACTTAACACCGTGCATTTCCTTGCTGACTTAATAGTGGCCTCTCGTAAAGGCAACCCTTCATTTTAAAATGTGTTTTACAAAACTGAAATACAAGCCGCCTTCCCATGTATGAGCTTGATATCTTGAAAGATGTTCTATAAAACAGAACCACTAAACATTTCAAATATTGTATTTTGAAACGGTCGCAGACACTTAACCAACAGGAGATTTAGCCGATAGGGCATTTAGCCGAAAAAGACATTTAGCCAACAGGGCTTTTACTTTCCTTTGGTTATGTTTGACCGAAAACATGTCTACACTTAAACACGAAACTGTTTTAACAAAAAGGTATTCATAATTAGCCGAACAAAGACCATTTCCGATGTCTCTGCAAGGAGGTGTACGGGCAAGTACCTCATTTTTGGCCTTTAATTAAAGTTTAAAATGTACAAATAACGCATGAATATGTCATAATGCATACAAATAATTAAGGAAATTTTTAAAAACAGAATAGTGAATCATACGGTATACAAATAATAAAATAATTTTAAAAAATTTAACACGTGACTTTATATACAAATAAAATATGTTGAAATGAAATATTATGCGTGACTCCACGCAAATGCGCAATTAGCAAATAAGACATTCAGCCGACACGTCCATTTAGTAGATAGGACATTTAGCCGATATGACCTGAGAGCATTTTTTAGTTGTCAAACCGTGCATTTAGACGAAAATGTGAGACAATGGTTTAATAAAATTTATCGATATTTATCCGGGTAGAGGCCGTTTCTATGGTGCATAGCGAAGGGCACACATTTTTTTGTCTGCATTTCATCCACCTATTTTGACAAGCATCACAGTTTTTCAATTTTTATTTAATGGTAGTTTTTTTTTTCCAATGGAGAGCACTTACCTATGCTAGTATCGGCCACTGCAGAGGCCAGATGTGGTGGTCTCTTTATTATTGAGGCACCTAATAAAGGTCCTTCATAGGAGGAAAAGGTAGGCCACCTTTTCCTCCTATGAAGGACAGACAATTATTACATCCCTGCCTTCTCCGGGATTCGAACCCGGGCCCATTGGTATCGCAGTCAGGCTCCCCTAACCACTTCATACTAAGGATCACGCGTAACTCAATGACATGCTTCTTGTAAACTTTAACTATCATGGCAACGTATATGTATGGGTGTATATATCAATATGAGTGAGAGTATGTATACTTTTATTTGTTTCGGAATATCTATGTATGTAAGTGTGTACTATATATCTGTATATGAGTTTGTATTTATATGTATACACGTATATTTTGATTGTACTCTTCTTCAAGTGCCTTGTATGCACATGTATATATTTCTTTGTACATTGTTGTACTCTTTTTCAAGTGCCTTGTATGCACATGTATATATTTCTTTGTACATTGTCGTACTCTTCTTCAAGTGCCTTGGATGCATATGTATATATTTCTTTGTACATTGTTGTACCCTTCTTCAAGTGCCTTGTATGCATATGTATATCTCTTTTTTGCATTTTATAAATGTCGTCTGCTCAGCCAGGGCTGTCCAGGGCTGCGGCCTGGAAGCTAGTGGTTGACTTCCGCCGAGTTGGTAACCAATTCTGCATGGATATATCTATACCCGGGTCGGAAGCCAACTCAGCGGTTTACCTCCCCTAACCACTATATCGTCTGGGCGGCTATTTGATGGTCGATTATAATATTAAAAAATAGTCGAAAAAGTGATATGAAATTAGAGAAAAAAGTGATAGTAGGTGGGCATGATTTTGAATAAAAATTTAATAGTTTCGTAGACGTTCATACATACGTGTCCTCATTTCAGGCGCAATTTTTTTTCATCAGTATGGGGAGCAAAAGGATTTGTATAGAAGACAATGGGAAAAGCAAACTGAAAAAGAAAAAAGTGCGATCTCCTGTACCATCTATTCGAAGGGCAATAGTATCAATTGAAAGAGGTACTGAAGGCAAGCCTTTAGAAAAATTATCTCTAAACATAGTTTTTAGAATCTCAGTTGCAGCTAGCAAAATAAACTCTTCGCTAATGGTGTGAGACGTTTTACATCTGGCTATTTTATATGAGACTTTGTAAGAAGAAAGTAAAGCTTTTTCATTCACAAAGTGTTTTTAAAAAAAGTTTTTTGCTTTTCATATGAATTTTAATTCAAAAATTAAAATTAGATTAATAAATAAATTCTCGGCTTTTGTTAACGTACTTACCATAAAGCGTTTCCAAATTCGTTTAAGTTTATTAGGTTTCATATTGTCTGCTGCCAATATTTTTTGAGCAGATAACAGACAGGGGCCTTTCTTCTTCATTTACACTTTTGTCCATAAATTAAGGATAATTTGGAGTCACGCGGAAATCAAAACTCTAAAATAAATATATCACCTGTAAAATCACTACACACATCTTCAAGAATCATATGCAAATTTCAGGAAGTAACCAGATGACACCGATGGTACGTCACAATGACAAGAGTGTAAGAGAGTGATATATAAGGAATGCAGGCAAAGAAGTAAAATTGTTCGCAGGCGCTTTATAAGCATTTCAGTGCAATAACCGAATAGTTATGCTACAAAGGACGCATTTGGATGATTTTTTACGTGGTAGAATTATCGGCCGTCTGGAATGTGGGCGTACCCAACTGGAAATATCAGACGAACTTGGAATTGCCCAGAGTCTCATCTCCAGGCTTTGGCAACGATTCCAAGATGATGGTAATGTAAGTAGACGTTACGGCACAGGTCGCCCCAGAGTTACAACGCCGAATGAGGACCGGTATTTGGCAGTTACTGCCAAAAGAAACAGGCGGAGCACAGCCTCAGACCTGTCTCGTCAGCTCTCTTCAGCCACTGGTACGACAATTTCAAGGCAGACCGTGTACAGACGTTTAGGGCAGATTGGTCGATATGCTCGTTGACCTGTCAGACGTGTTCCACTTACTGCAACTCACCGTCGCCTGCGGTTAGCCTGGAGTAGAGAGCATGCATTGTAGACACCGAAACAGTGGGCTTGTGTGATGTTTTCCGAAGAGTCCAGGTTTAGCTTGCAGTCTGATTCTCGTCGGACTTTCATATGGAGAGCTCCAGGTACCCGTTACCACCAAGAAAACATCATTGAACGACACCGTTACGGTGGTGCAGGAGTGCTCCTTTGGGGTGGAATTATTCTTGCTTCCAGAACTGACCTGCATGTTCAAATTGGAACCATGACAAGCCAAATCTATAGGGACGTCATTCTGGAACAACATGTTCGTCTGTTTCGGGGCGCCATAGGCGCACAATTTGTGTTTATGGATGACAACGCCCATCCTCACCGTACAAACATCGTAAGCAAATGCCTTCAATCGTAGGATATCACCCGTATGGCCTGGCCAGCATTCTTAGCGGACTTGAATCCAGTAGAGCACGTGTGGAACATGCTTGGCCGACGAGTTGCAGCCCGTCAACCTCCTCCTACATGTCTACCGGAACTTCGGAGAACATTGCTTTTTGAGTTGTGTAATATCCTCCAAGATCAGATCGATAATTTGATACTCAGCATGTCTAGGCGTTGTACGGACTGTATTGCATCGTCTCCGAGACGTACAATGTATTAACAATCATATGTATTAATAATTAACCATGTAATATTGGTTTTTTGTAAATTTGTATTTTTTGTAATTTGCTCCAGGGAGAAGAAATCGCTAATTTTTTTTAATAATATCAAATATATAGCATCTTTTTTTACTCTTTACCTTTTGTTAATAAATATACTTTACAAATAAGTCAAATTTGTTTTGCTTCTAACTCTTCCTTTGCCTGATTTTGCATTATCCTTAATTTATGGACATAGTGTACTTTAGTATTAACTTCTTGATTTCGGATCTATGCTCGTCTGTGCAGTTGTCAATGCTTTATTATCGTCTAATATTTGCTTACGACTTAACAATGTATCCATGATTCTGTTTAAGTCTACTGCCATTATTTAATAGTGTGAATTGCAATTAACACGCAAATTACAAAATACAAATTCAAGACAGATTCGGTAGCGATAGAAGGATCGACTCGACCGCAACTAATTGCAATTGCATTAGGTGCAGCATTTTCACAAAGTTTGCGCAGATGGTCCGCGAGATTGCCTAATGTGATGAATAGAAGAATGCAATGGATAGACAGCAACAGAAACAAGACTATTTTTCTAACTTTTAGAAACTTTAGATTTGCATTTTTAGAAATGGATGACTAAGAAAATAAATATTTACTTTAATTAAAATTTATTCTACAATCTGTTCCAATTTAAAAATTAACATAATACTTATCCTATTACTTAAAAGTAACTTACTTAAAATATCTAGTATTACTTAAAAGTAACATACACAAAATTTAATACTTATCTTGATAATTTGCACGTTTTATAATTAAGGTCGTATTGTAGCTTTAGCATCAAAGTACATTATTATTGCATTCAATACATTTTTATTGTTTGGGGGGATCGCGATGAAAATTATGATTGAAAATTGGGTCGCAAATATTGAAAGTTTGAGAAGCACTGCTTTAAGAAATTCTAAAACTGAAGAACTTTACAAAGGGCTCTTTTAAGATTTAGTTCATTGAGCGGATGATTTCAGTTATGCGTTGAAGTCAGAATTTATTCTGACAACTTTCGAAGAGGCATTAGCGGATACTGAAATAAAATAATTATTCGAAATACCCAAATCCCAAAGAATACCCAATTCGAAATTTTTATTTTGTTTCCCCGAAATACCCAAAGAATTTTGTTTTCATCTCTCGCGACCCATTTACAGATAAATTTAGGGTAAAAGACTAACAACAATTACCATAAACTTACAACAGTTTATGGTACGGATCAAAATTTCAAGACTGGATTTTAATTAGATATATCTCAGTCTGAGTATTTCTTTGAAAATAGCTCATGCTTTTGACTTGTGAAAACGTTAATTGCCAGAAGACGCTTAACTAGCTGTAAAATGGTTTGAGGAAAACTTTGTGCATGGGAAAATACAGAAAAGCAATAAAATAAATACACGAACTTCACAGGTGGTCATAATTGTTTCCACCTGAAGTCTGGTCTGTCTGTGAAAATGTAGAATTTTCTTCTCCTAGAACAAATACAACGAGGAAACATCGAATCGGAGATGGGAAACATTAACTAGTTGCTCTCATATAGCAGTTTTTTTTAGTAATTAAAGCAATCCCAAAAGAGCAAGGTCATGTCGAACTTGAAATAAAAAGGCTATCAGAGAAAAACCAACAAAAAAGGGAGGAGAAATAAAAAGAAAAGAAAAGGGCGTGAGAAAAGTGTCTAGAATGTTATTTCTGATAGGGAAAAAAAAATAAATATACTGGAATTTTTGCGAAAGATTCCGCATAATATTTTTTAACATATTTTATTATTTGTAGTAGATCGTGTCATGTATTATATTGTCTTTTAAATTATATTATTATTTGCTTATCATATGATGTACTACAATTATTTTAAAATTTGTTTAGTTAAATGCATACAATATCATGTATTCATGTAATTCATGTACAATTTGTATTTTTTCTGATATTAAATAAAAACAAAAAAATGGAGTACTTTTCCATACACTTCTTCATGATGACCATCTTCTCGGCCAACACGTTTTTTATTAAAATATTTTCATATATTAGTGTAGACATGTTTTCAACCAATTATCGGTTAAATTAACATTTCGGCTAAATATTCTATCGGATAAGTGTTTTGTCGGCTAAGTGTCTTGTCAGCTGCAGTGTGTTTTCATAAATTAAATATCATGGAGCCATTTTAAAATAAAATTAGAAGAATAGCTTTTTTTTTAAGTCAAGAAATAAGCACTATAATTTATAGTAAAATAAATATTTTTATGTTAAGGAATTAGTAATAACTACAATATCTCATAGTAAAACTAAATGAATGAGTGCTAAATTTTGAAACACTTTTTAAAAACATTTTGTGGCCCAAATAATATTGGATTTTCTTTTCTCACAAATATATTTTAAAAACATTTGCAGAGTTATTATATATATCGCTCTTGTAATAAACTCGGAAACTATATCAAGTGATTGAAAGAGCTTTGGTCCCTTTCTCTTACGAAAATCTGCATGATGTGTCTTGCATCGTCGCCTTTTACAGGCGATCTCAGTGAAGTTTTGCGTATCATGAGTCTGAATAATATGTGATGGTAGAGAAGGTTAGGATGTGATATAATATTTTAATACAATTTTGATCACATTCCTAATATATTACACTTTCTACACATCCTTTTCAAAGCAAATTATCAAAGAAAATCGTTTACTTTTCAAATGTTTTTAATTATCTTAGGTAATAAACTTCCAAAGAAAAGTTTAGAATAGAGGAGAATACTGAATTACTTTTAATTTGTCTCTCTTTTTGAAAGCCTAAGTAAAATAAGTAAACAAATTTCGTCTAATAGCAACATTTTAAGGTGATTTACAACCTTCATTGAACGAACACTTAATTACCTCTTCCTTCCTTGTTGCTTCTGCCAGAATCAATAAATTCTAGTAAAAGCAACAAGTTGTAGCAGCCATGCAAACATGTGTAGTAAACCATTAGGTACTTATTACACTACAGGCAAAAAATTAAAAATATATAATAATACAATAAAAAAAGTGATTTATCTAAGATAAGGCGAAAAGGTGAAAACCTGATATGCAAAAGGGTGAAAACGTAATTAAGTGTTCATCCTCTGGGTAGAGTGGAATGTACTACGAAATATAGTTTGAAGAAACAGAAGAGGGTAAGCCCCCCCCCAAAAAAAGTCCTAAAGCAATTTTTTATAGAGAAAACGTTTATTGCTTTTTATGCAAGTATATTTTGTGTCACTAATTTCGGTTATAAAGTCAGAATTTATCCGTTGGGCTCTTTCCCCCCTTTTTTTAACAGAATGTTCTATTTACTTTATTATCCCATCACAGAAGTCAGTTAGTAGGGAATTAATGGCATTTATCCCTTGTTGTGGTCAGTATGTCCAGTTGGCAACTGATAGGTCTTAGGATAGCAAACAACACAATGATTTCGTGCGTACGTGTAATAAATGGGGTGGGACACAAATTATTCATTTTTGGCAACACAGAGGTAATTCTGCCTCAATAGCTTGTAGAGTCATTAGGATTTTTGAAGTAGGAAAATTAAAAACGTGCATTGCCCTCGCCGGGAGTCGAACCTGGACCTCTCGAATACGGGCTGAGTGTGCTACCGTTACACCACGAAAGCATGCAGAAAGGAAAGAGAAAATAACTTATATACTTCCCTTTTAAATGCCGACTGACGATTAGCGACAGGCGATTAGAGACCGTTACACCACAAATTCATGCAGAATGGAGGAAGAAAATACCTTATAAGCTATTAGGTTTCACCTCAATTTTAATGGGTAAAAATCCAAGGGTCGATCTGAAGGTGTCCCAACCCTTTACCCTACCACCAACACTCGACAGAAATCTCGTCTCGTCATGCATACTGAGCCCTCCCTTGCTGCACAGACACTATACACTTATAAACATCCATCTCTTTTCTGTAATTTGCACCCGAGCCCAACGATACAGCAGCTAGGAGCACTAACCAATATACTAATCAGGGGGGCGGCTAATGACTATACAGATACGACTGAAACATATTCAAATAGGCATACTAGGCATCGCTGTGCCTTGCTAAGTTTCCGCCCAGATTTACAGAAACGTCCATTCCTTCTGCAAAATTCAAACTCGGGCCTTTTGGCACGACAATCAGCGTCACTAACCATTACCTCATTTGGGCTGCTCTAATGACTCTATACGGGTGCTCGCAGAGGCTAGGCTAGGGGGGAGCAAGGGGGAACATCTGCCCCCGGCGCATCTTCAAGGCGGCGCCAAATTGATGTTAAGAAATTTTAGGAAAAATTTTTTTCCTTTCTTGGTAAACAGTAGGGAGCGCGAAATCATCAGTTGTCCCCAGGCGCTGAAACCCCTAGCTACGGCTCTGAATGCTCGAATTAAAAATATCAAGGATGATAACGCGTGATAATTTTGATTTCGTTGACTGGATCTCGCCTCTTTCCCGATGGCCTCCTAGGAAAGACATGGATGCAAAGAATCTCCTGTGTCCTTGTACAAGTTGATTGGATCACGCTTTCTCTTTTCAATGGCCTCTGGGAAAGAAGCAAATACATAACAGTTGATTGGATAACGCCTTCTTTTTTCAGTACCCTTTGGGAAAGAAGAAGAAAATCTGATGTCTCTTAGTATTTTCGTGTTCTGCCAATCCAGATGACAATCTGAATGCCTCTGATTTGATTCTTAGCCTGGATATGGATGATTTGTCATTATACCTTCTCTTATATAACCTAATCACTCTTCAAGATTGATTGCCATTTTTTACAATTCTGACATTATCTTCAGTAAATGGCTTAAATAATCTTATCCGTAATCTTAATTTATAAAAATGTCAGGTTGAGCATCTGGATGAAAGAGATAGAATACACTGTGGAAAACGGCACAAAAGTGTGTAAATTTCGTCAATGACAATAAAAATCAGTTATAAAACATTTATTTAAAAAATGGTGATTTTATGAACTTTTTATTACTTAATATTTTAGGGTGGCAACATAATGCTGAAGAATGAAAGTTGTTAACAGAACTGTGTCGATAAATTAGAATTATTAAGCAAGTTTTTATATTTTTTAGAACGGTTAATACTACATTCAGTGAAAACCCGAAAGAAGATTTAAATGGCTAGCCTGATTCTGGAAATGAAACTGATTCAATGACCATTCTTCAGTGATAACCTAATTAGCCACTAGGATAAGAAACGCAAAATAATTTATTAATAAAAGTGCTATTAGGATCAGAATCGTAACTAGCGCTCTGAAATTGAGAATGAAGTTAGTTATGATGTCACGTACAACTTAACTAGTGTTTTAATCATTGGTTGTCTAGCTCTCAAATGCTTTTCGAAGCATCGATATAGGGAAATTACATCAATTTAATTTGAAAATTTTCACGAATTTCCTTCCTTTTATTTATTTCGTTTCAAACTGCTTTCATAGCCTCTAATGACAATGATGAGTCAAAATAACAGCGAACTTAGCATAATTATCAACACATATTTAAAACAAAAGCCTAAATAAAATGCTAAAGAAATCGTGTTTCTCTTTCATGCTTTATTTCTACAAAAAAGATAATGCCACTTCAAAATTTGCTGAACTCTTACCTTCTTTACAGAAGACGGAAAAAAAAGCAAAATAAGGACATCGTTGAAAAATATAAAAGCTTGAACCGACCGTGAAGTTCTTGCAATTCTGTAATGAAAGAAAAAAGTGAGACAAAAACATTTGCCCTATAAGAAGATACAACTATTAAATAATTTCAAAACAAGCCATTAACATATTATTTTCTTCCCGTTTTATGTGATAAATAAAACATGTGTATTTACAATAAATGAATTAGATTCTATTGAAAGTATCTTTTTTCTAATTTCATTTCTTACTTAGCCATCTTTTTCTCTCGAGTTTGAAAGCTGCATTATTTTTAATTGTATGAAAATGTATACATCTACCATTATTTCTTCATACTTTTTTGGTAAAATGGAAACACTACTGTAACTATCAATAAAGCTACAGATTTCCTTGTTTCTTAGTCTCCCTTTAACAAAATGAAGTTGCGTTTCAGGCTTCTGATTTATGTATTTTTTATAAACTTTTCGGTTCAAGGCATTGATTTCGCCACATTCATTTATTACATCGTGGATATATGATAAATGTTATGTATTCTTGTTAAAAAGACATACTTAAGCGAGCAAACGCTTGAACCCAAGCAAGGCTCATTATATTTATAGAATAGCAATTTCTAGTAATAATACTAATTGAACTATAGTATGAAGATTTTTAAATTATAAAGCGCGTGATAATTACTTTGTAATGAAACTTAAAAAGAATCAAACCTCCAGGTAGAATTAGTAGTAAAATAAAAATATTCTGTAGCATCATCAGATTTATTTGCAACAAAAAAGTTGAAAAATGTTCAATGCTCTCGCTGAGATCCGAATCCGGGGCTTCTGACTGCTACCCGGGCGTGCTTTCCAAATATACGACGAAAGCACACGGTAAAAAATGGAGAAGAACCTGCCAATCTTCCATAAATTCCAGGACTATGTTTTATAAAATTTATATTCTAGTCCTTGATAATTTTCAGAATTATAGAACACATGTATAAATCTCATATAAACAAAAAAACTACGTGGAATTATTATAAAAATTTGATGAGAATACAAATAATATTATAAATTTGGAAATGGTATAAAAACACTTCGTGTAAGAGACATTTTTCCTCGAAAGTTTTGTTTGCAAATAAAACCAAAAATTGGAAATAATAATGAAGCTGAGAAGTTTGATTTAGTATAGAATGTGATCACCTTTTATAACGTTATGCGTGCCTAAATTATTACATGAGTAATGCTGTTCTCAACTATTTACGACGATGAATAATGGTGTTCTCTACTATTTATGATAATGTTAATCAACTAACTGAGAAGCAGAAAGCATTATTCCTCTAAAGAAGGTATAAGCTCTCTACTGATCTCGGCTGGGAGTTTGAAGATATGTATTCCAGTATTGCGCTACAGTTGGCTCAGTGTGATTGCTCTGCTCCCCTGTCTAGTGGTATAATTATTTATGTTGATTATTTGCAACTGAAAACAAATTAATTTTCTGGAATTGATTATCCACAACTGACAACAAATGTTAGCGCATGAAATATGCAAATTTGGCGACTGACAACGTGTTGAGCAATGGTGGATATTGGAGTTAGAGTACGTAGAGTTGTTCAATGCAGATGTGGTTTCAAAGAATGGTCGTTATTCATTAATGAGTTCAAATCTGGGTGGTATCTAGTTTTTGGATGGCCGCTCTATATTACCAGAGTAAAAGTATTCATTAGTTATGAATCAATGGTATCATGTATATGAAGGGCTAATGTTGCGGTTAATTGGTACACTTGGAGAGGTTGTGGAAAATATAAATGGAAGTCGACAAAGATCTGAATACATATCAAGAGCTTGGGAACTTTTTTCAGGCAGTAAATTAGTGGAAAGCCTTATGAAGAGAGGCCAAGAGTGTGTCAGAAGACGATTTCCGTCATTGTTGGCTAAAGAAACCGTGAAACAACCACAGTAGAGTTGATTTCAGACAATGGGTTCTCGAATCAGCTGCTCATCTGATGTACGAATACTTCACGAAACCGTATTTTTTTGGAAGAAAACCAATGGCTTGTGTCCTACTGCGTTTTGCAAAGGCCCCGTTTAAAGTAAAGTCAAGATATCGAGTTAGCTAATTCATGTGTACAACGGTCTCCACTTATGCTATCACTGAACAAACTCGATGTAGATGAGTGGTCTATTTTGCATTAATTGGTAAATGATTCTCCTAATGCATCTGCCCGCTTGTTCTTTTGAATACTGAAATTGTATAAATTAGCAAGGAATACTAGAGAAAAATTTCATTTTTGCCCACATATATACTTTCATGTTTCCTAATGATGTCTTTCAATATATATTTTATATTTTCGAAACTAATATATTTACAGTAATAACCGTTTACTTAACGTTAACTGCTGAGAGCGAGATTCGAAGTAAAACAAATAATAGACGTTTTGCTCCGCCTTAAAGATAATTGAATATTTCCAGTTGTATAGGGGTCTCAAATTTGGCTTTGTTTGACTGAATTTTTGGAATGCGGAATCCATGCTCAGAAGCTGATTCCATAATCTATGACCACGAAAAGACTAATAATCATTATGCAGCATCTGGATGCCTTTGGTGCTCATCGAGCCAGCTGATGACATTCTACTTAAGTTAATCTGGCAAATTAGCTATTTCTTTTTTACAAAAGGGTTAGTTCGAATTATTTTATATTTATTTATAATACGAATTTTTATTGACTTCCAATGTTCCTATATGTTTCTATCATATTATAATGATCTAGACTGGCTTTGGTACGACACGCTTTCGAAAGTTATCGCAAAATTTCTGAGTGTTCCTAAATTAATAGAAAGAATGTGCTTCTCGTTTATTAGCAGTTTTAGTTTTTTAACTAATTTGGAAAAAAATTTACGGTTGCCAGAATTGCTTTTAGATCATGACGCAGGTGAAAGGAAAATATGTTTTTGTAGCACAAAAGTTCTATTTTTTCCATTTCAGATAAAAGCAGAACTTATTAAAAAAACGTTGCAGCAAACTTTCTAAAACTCTCGTTACTGTTCCAAATAGCCAGACAATTGCAACTGGATTTCTTTCGCCGGGAATGGCCGACACCTATGGCTTATTTAACCATTTCCTCACTAAGAAAATTGATTAGGATGCACCATAAGGGACAACGAATTACACCCGTCAGATTCGATTTATAAAACGCTCCCTCCCTCCCTCCCTCCCCGTCTAGCTATGTCACTGCCTTCTAATTAACTGTGATTTTGAGTTAATCATGGCTGTTATTTCCGGTGTTGCCACGGTAAATAGAGATTGGACTAATGAAGGATATAGTTGTACAGGAATATACATATAATTATTTTAAAAATAGGTGGACTTCGTAAGACTTTTAAAAAGAAATATCGAACTCGAATCTATAAAATACTAATTTTAATTTGCAAAAGGTCCTTAACTCTTCTTTTGAATTTGCTTATTTTCCATTCTCACCCTAAAAATAGTAATTGCTGATAATAAATCGCTCTAAACTGCGTCATTTTAAAGTTAATCATTCTCACACAGTTCTTATATAACGCTAAATAACATATGCACTGTTATAACGCTTCAGTCAATCATAATATTAAAATATGTGAACTGAAACCTAAAACCAGCCAGTAAGGGGGGCAGAGCTAAAATTTTACCAAAAATAATTTGAAAACTAAATATTTTTCTCTCGCTTGCTGCTCTGTTAACATGTCACCGTTTATCTTTCTTTTATCAAATGCATTGTAATAAAGATGGAAAAAAAAAAAAAAAAAAAAAAATGGAATAAGGTAATTGACTAAGAATAGGCGAGCAGATTTCGTCAATTTATCTGTGTTAGTATTAAAAAGTGTTATGCAGCAATTAAAAAAAATGTGTTCATGGGTCCGATAAACCTCATTATTCCGTTATCTTGTATCTAGACTAGTATCTAGACTAGTCATCCACCATTGCAAATAATTTTTATTGCATATTACTTCCCTTATTCTAGATGCTCAGAAAACGACTTCCTCTAAATCTTAAAATGAATTTGTGCATATAGTGGTCGTTTTTGTCTCAATAACTGCATTTTGGTTTGCTTGTGCATTTTGGGTTTCATAGGCTGTGCCTGATGAAGCATTTATAGCGAAGAGGTTCAAGGAAAGAGTAATAATTAATGCTGTTGATGGTTCTGAAAATCACCACGTGAGAAAAGACAGTCTGAACTGTGACGAAGACAACGATGATAATGGCGGAAACCTGAAAATTGTAACAGATGACACTGTTCCAGTACTACTTTTCATTATGTTCTTTCTGTAACAGCGTCCTTCGAAAATTAAATTATTCGCATAAATTTGCCCTCCCAATTTTCTTATGATAAAATTAGTAAAAAAAAAAAAAAAAAAAAAAAAAGGAGGAAATATGCAAAAATGGCAAGTAAATACAATATATATATACATATTTGCGGAAAAAAATGAATTTATTCATCAAATTTAATTGAATTTGAAAATGAACACTAAATCGTTAATACTATTTTTGCGTTAATTATAATATGATTATTTCACTCTGATGTGTTTTTAATTGCCTTTCAGTTAACCATGATTAAATATATATATACTGCTCCAAACGTCTCAAACAAATCAACGAGTGAAAAAACAAACTTTGTAAAAAAATTCATCACAGTTGAAAATTTTATGAAATAATAAAGGCAAATGGATTTTACATCTCCCAGAGCGTCTCCATCAGATGCTTGAGGTAGCGGGAGAAGTAAAAGAAAAAGCCTGTTTTTGAACTGTCAAAGGCATAAATATACACGAAATGAATCTTAATTCAGGAAAATATAAATTAATAAAATGTGATTCAAATTAAATTAAATCAGTATGGGCATCCATCAGTCTAGTCCCTACAAGCTGGAATAAAAAGGATTGGTGTAGCAAGAGAATTAAAAAAAAAAAAAAAATTCCTGTGACTGAACTGACAAACAGAGAGACTTTTTTTCTTTTACTTCTCTTTCTACCAAAACCTGAGAAAAATATGGGATATAAAATCCATTTGCTTTATTATTTTATGAAATTTTCTATTGTGCTGAAATTTTGTACGAAGCTTGTTTTCACACAGTTTGGCTTGCCTGATAATTTGGAAAAGGTCTGGTTTACTAGCTATTTTACAATAGTATATTGCATTTGCACAAAAATTTATTTTTATCGTTCATTATTCCAATGTGAATGTGGTTTGAATATAGTTTGTTTATGTTATGTATTTAATCAATTTCGTCTCTGAATTATTTCAGCTTGCAGCACATAACTGAGTTTTTGTTTTGAACTTTATTTGTCTATTGTGTAAAATTATATACATATATTCTTATTTTTTTAAAACTTTTTATTGATTTTTAATTATTTTGCATTTTAATGCATTCAGTTTAGCATTGTTCTGATTACATCATTGTTTATTGTCTGATTGTATCTACTCTTCAATATTATTTTAGTTATTCATTTATTTATCAATTATTATTATTTTATTTTATTGCATTTTCAGTATTTATTATGTATATATATATAAACGTATATAATGCATTTTTCGTAACAAATATAAATATTTTTGCTTTTGACGTTTCAAAATGAAATTGAGAAATTCAGAATTACACGGAACTGAAAAACGTGCTTAATTAATATAGTTATTTATCATTACATAGGGAATAACGTTTTAACTGTACTATTTCTGAAGGAAAGTTACACTTTTAAAGAGGGAAGTGATAGAAAAGTAGATATCTAAACAGAGTAACGAAGAACAGCTTCGTAACAGTAGAAGAAGAGAGTTATGGTTTCGAAAATTTATATCAGAATATGAGAAAAGTAAAATGCTTCTTATATGGAAAATAAAGATTACAGTAAAATCTTTTTTTTTCGGGGGGGGGCTTCGTTTTTTAGATAGACAGTTTTGTTTATTGTTTACTAGTTAAAAAATATGCACAATAAACTCTTAAAGGAACTGGTCTGTCCCATTTCTTCTTGTACTTCTTCTTTCTTTTCTTTTTAAACTTCTGTAACCTTTTTGGAAAATGTTCCAATTTTCCCTGTTCTTTAGAAAATGTTTACATTTTCTCAGAATTTCCCTTAGTATTTGCCAATTTCCCTGATTTTCCATACAATATTTTGTTCATTTTTGCTTTGTTTTTTTAGATGGAATTTTTTTGTTTATTATGAATTAACTGGTTAAAACATAGTGCACAATAAACTTTTAAAAGGACTGCTTTGTACTTTTCCTTCTGTACTTCTTCTTCTTCTTCTTCTTCTTCTTTTTTTTCTTTCCCACTTTGTTTTGTTTTATTTACATTTTCTCTGAATTTCCTTGAGCGTTTTTCATTTCGCTGCCGTTCCAGGATATTTTTTTTCTGTCTTTTTTAGATGGGCAATTTTTTTTTAAACACAGTATAGAGTAAACATTTAAAAGGGGAAGGGACTGGTCAGTACCCTTCTTTCTTGTACTTCATCTTTTTCCTTTTCTTTCTTAACCCCTCTTTTTTTTTTTTTTTTTTTTTTTTAACTTTTCTTATCTTTTTGAAAAATGTTTTTCCTTCCCTTCAATAAAATGTTTACGTTTTTTTGAATTTTCCTGAGCACTTTTAATTTACTTGACTTTCCAGGATTTTGCAGACGAATGAGAACTCAGATAACGCGGGTTACCGGTTAAGTGCTCGTTCTAGCGAAAGATGGCGCTGCATCACTTGATCTCGAGTAACAAAGAGCAGAAAACTTGAGAAAGAAGCCAAACAAAGTCGCCGTAAGCGTTTCTTTTTACTATTCTCTGGTGGTTACGCTACCTGTTTCGAAGCCGGCGGCTGGTCTTTCAGTTTCCGTCAAGTCTGCCGGTAAGACGGGTTAGGTGCTTGAAATATCTGACGGAAAATTATTAACTGCTACCCGCTTCTTTCATTTAGTTCCGCACAGTATTTTGACAGTGGTGCTCATATTTCTCTAGTGTTCAGTCACCAAACGATGCTGGAATTTTGAATTAGGTAAAATACATTTATTCCCAGACCTGGCAACAATGAAAGGTAAGCATCTACTTTGCACTGATTGATCATAATTAATTACAAAACTATAATCATTGAAAAATTTAACAGAAAATAATTATGTTTATATATTTCTCCCCATAGATTTGAATATTACGTAGAAATTAAACCAAAATTTTTATATTTATTGGAAATGTGTTTGAAATTATTTTAATACTTTATTAAATTAAAATGCTTCATAGAATCTGTTACACTTTAATTTCACATAAAACTATAACTGCTGAGAAAATATTTTATTAATTAAGATAAATACTACTATTTAATATTTTAATTTTTTGGCTAGTTCTCTGTTCCTTATATAAAACATTTTTTGATCAGATTCATAAAATCATTTTATTTAAATTTAAAAAACCCACTGAATGAATAATATATTTTCAGTTTAAAAAAAATATTAGTACGTTGCTTATTTTTATTATATTCCGCACAATAAGTCTATTAAACTTAATCCATGCTAAATTAAATTAAAAAAATACTTATTAAAAATTATTATTAGATTTATTACAAAACACATTTTTTTATTTAGTACGCTCCAATTGCTTAACTGAAATGTGCTCTAATTTATGAAGCATGTAATAATATTATATATTGAAAATGTGTTTTTAATACAAAATATATTAAGCATCTAATACAAACATCAACGATACATAATTTAACTTTTATTTTTCAAAAAAATATACATTTATTCTTTTAATACATTGCAAATATGGTTCATCAGAAAATAAAATTAAATTTTCCGTTTACTTATTATTTTTTAATTTGCAAAATTATTAATATTTATAAGACGTTTTTCAAATGGACAAGGGACATTCCAAACGAACCTTTTATTAGTAGAGTAAAATGTGATTAAAATTATCAAGTTACAAAAAAGAAAAGTTATTCACTATTGGTAATGGATCATTTGGAAAAATTTAAAAATACAGGAATAGTGTTGAAATTTTTATGTTAATTATAAGATTTCTTTAAAGGAAAAGAACTGTAAAGACTGTGCAGGAAGTCTCGAATCTAGAGCTGAAAAAGTTTGTCATTTAAGCCGGATTTTTGAGAAATTGGGATTAATACAAAATTTGCCAATAATGCATAAATAATGGTTACTCTCTTGCTTTTAAATAACACTGTTTAGATTTTTTTTCTCCTGTAGGTTATTTTCTGCTTTTAAAAGTATTGTATCAGTAATAAAAATATTATGGTATCTTTTTATAATATCAAATATATCTTAGAAGGCAGATCCTTTAAATTATGAGTTTAAATTAGTTCCGGAAAAAGAAAATCACATTCATTATAAAACTGAAATCTATTATGCTAATATAATTTGATGATTCTTCATTTCGAAATATTTTGCATTGCTTTTTTCTCAGGTAAACAGTTTTAGGCAACCTTTAATAAATCATAAACAAAAACTTTTATTAAAAATCGGTTAATTTTGAATCTATTTATTTTGCTCTTCAAAATATTTGCAGGAATCACTTTAATATTGGATAGCGATAAATATAAACCTTACAATGCATCGAATAATTTTTAATTGTTTCTTTCATTACGTATCATTCGTATTTTAGCACATATTTAGTTAGTAATACATTATTCGTCGAAACTAAATTATTTTCATTTAATTTAAACAAATGATTTTTTTTTTTTTTTTTATATTACTACCCGGTATATTGTGACTAGTTTCCCTCTGTATGGACCAAAAAGCTTTACTTCAAGCACGCATAAATTTCAGTCGTAAGATGCAGATGTGATCATTACTTATAATTATATTGTTAAACTGATGTGAATAAAAATATTTTCTGCTTTAAAATGCCACACGTTCGTATATACGCATCTGTGTACATGTAGATAATTTTTGAGACATTTTTAAATGGAATCCTAAGTTTATAATTTCAGTCTCACACTTATGTTTAGACATTCATGTAATTTTCTTATAAATGCAGTAAAATATAGTTGTAGTAACATTACTGAGAGTTTGGCGGACGCTGAAAGAATTACATGTAGTTAAAAGTACATAATTTAGAGCTTAGCACTTAAATTTATTACTCATCTGATAAATTTGGCAATAACATGATTTATTTCCCGTTTTGTTTTGAGTGCTCAGTATTTTTTAAAGATACATTTAAATTTTTTAAATATCATATGTTGTTGTAAAAACTCTGTCAAAATTTACAGAGTTGTTCCTGTTACTGGTTTATGAGCGTCAATGAAATGTTACCTTTGGAAATGATTAAAAGTCGCTTGCAAATATTGCACTAAAATAATTAGATCTAAAAACGCAAATATATACTGGTATATGAAACCAGTATATATTTGCATTTGTTGAATATGTTAATAATTAGACTGTTGTGCGCTGCTGTAAATTGAATAAAGTTAGAATCGGCAAACGTTGAAATGGGCTAATGCTGAAATTAGCTCCGCGTACTTTAATCTTCGCTGAGAACATTTGGAGGTTCATTTAATTCTTCAGATAGTAATGCATACATAGTTTTTTTTCTGCGTGGGAATTCCCTTGGTCGTTTCCGTTTCAGTTCCAAAAAGCATATATGTAGTTTCTTCTTCTATAACTGCACTTATTTTTCTAATTTTCAAAATAAATCCTTAGCATACGTAGATTAATGGAAAATTATAAATATTACTATATTTATGTATATTTAAAAACTTGCTTTGAAAAGTTAAGCTGACTTGCTTATGTTAGACATAAAATTAAAATGCAATAAAGCCATGTTCACATCAAATGCTACACCTATACATGAATGTAATTAAAAGGTTTCGTACTGTTTTCTAAAAAAGGTCTTTGAAAATGAATTATAATTGTTGAAAATTAACAGACTGGTATAAAGTAAGATTCAGACATTAGAATCACGAAATTCCTTTTTGTGCTATTATACTGCCAACAATTTGAGAAATGTTAATCAATTTTGTTCGTGTAATCCTATTTTAGGTTTATCTTAATCGTATGCAGTTTGCTGTTATCGTTTTGAAATAATTCGTTTTATGCATAAGAATATTTTAATGACTTAGTGATAAATAAATATCGTCGATTTCATACATAATTATCTGTGGTTCAATTTGCTTTTATGATACTACATTTTACAACAAAACAGATCGCCGAAAATATGGCCATTAACACCTATTCTGTGATTAAACTGCCTCAGTTTGCAGAATGTTTCCTTAGATAGTTGCTTAAGGAAGCTACAATAGCACTTGATTCTGGAAGTTGATTCATAAAATACACTAGAAAAAGGATTTTGGTATATTAATCCACATTTTCTGCTCTATATTCTAACCATCAAATTCTTCAAGAATTAAGGATTTTATAAATTAATCTAGTTCATTCCTACGTGGGTCAAAAGCGGAAAAAGTTAGTGATTTACTTCTGCAGTTTTCAAGAGAGAAATATAAAAAATATATGCATTAGCAAATATAACTGAAATACGAAACTGAATATCTTACGATCTCATTAACAGCTGAGTGGTTATAACCATTGAACACACTAATTGCCGAATCTATTCTTTAAGAATCAGACTGATTGTATAAGCGTGTTTATGACTTTTTCTATATATAATATAAATAAATCTCTTTATAATATAATGCAAATATAATATTTCTCTTTATAAAATATATAATAATTTCCTTCGAAAATTATTTCATGAAATCTCCCATTTGCATAAATATCGTCAGTACCAATTAGAAATCAGTAAGTTGCGCATGATTTCAAAAAATAACTAAGAAGTAGATAAGAATCCCTACAAATGAAAATTAACGTGTAGGGTTTTTGACGGAAGTATATGCCTAATTAATTTCAATTGAACTCGAATATATATGCTAATTCTTGTAATTATCCACTTAACAAGTAATGTAAACATAGCGTACACAGCTACGAATAATTTAAGCTTTTTAAGTAGTGACCAAGTTGATAAATTTTTAAATCAATCTGGTTTCCTCTGTTTTAGTTTATATTTAAATGCACGTATTCTTGATATGTTTATCTTTCGAATCCATTACCGAATAACATAGTAGTGCACAGCTTTACATGTTTCACGATTGTTCATGTACACAGTTGGATTCTGAAATACAAAAGGCGCTGCTTAATATGATTGGAGCTAATGCTATCATTGGTATAACGTATCGAATTGCCGAAGTCAAGCCCGTTTGTATATGAAAATATGGAAAATACTTCGCTAATTGTGATCAACGATTCGGCAAATATGAAAATATTAAGAAATTATTTTTTAAATTGAAGTAAAGTCACCAAGTAAGGTCAGAATAGATTTTAAAAATTAGCAAGTGACCAAGAAATGTCCCCAAGTAAGAGATTAAGTCACCAAAACGCTTGGTTTCAATTTTTAACTTCTTTTGGAGGAGAGAAAAATCTGTAGTATTTTCACCCCATTTTTTTGCTCCTGGAGGAGGGAGAATAAAAACATCTATTAAGGTTGTCTTCCCCCCCCCCTAATTTTTAATTTTACATTGCCATGTTCTCTTTCAACAAAGAATTCCTTCTAAACATTAAGATTAGGGGTTCTTCAGCTTCCAATAATTATTGCAACATTATGAATAGCTCATAAACGAGCTTTTGCACTAAAGACATCGTGAACAGTTCATAGCCAAATTTTTGCCTCTTCGTAATTAGAATGCTGTGAAAGTACCTATTTATATGTTTCTTATAGTAAATTGGTTAATTCCTTTGCTATTTTGAAGGGCACTTTTCCCCTCATCGCTTAATATTATATCAAAATAGTCCTGGACAAACGTAATCACATTAAGCGGCGCCTACTCTGTTTAAATGTTCAATATTTAAGGAAATAAAACAGCCTAAGTAACTCCATGTATAATGTAAATAACATGAATAAAAACATAATACTGCATCATTAGATAAACGGTGCATTACAGAACAATGGTGTAATTATTATAAAAGTTAGGAGCTAATTATTCTTTTTTATTAATACAGGAGCAATTAGTCGCCGATCTTTGTAATTAAATTATTTAATAAATGAGTTATATGTTTTTCTTTTTTGCTAATAAAAATGCTCATAACTTTTAGTTGTTCTAAAATTACCTATTAAGCTCAGGAAGCATATTGGCGAAATAATTAAATTATTATTTCCATTCGTAGTGCATTATCTTGCAAGCTTAACATTTTAATATGTTATTACGTAATAAACATTTGCATGCAAATGCGAAGTTAGATTTGAAGTTGATTTCTCTGTAAGAATAGAAGGTAGAATGAGAGAATATTTTTGTTGTTTCTTATTATTCTGAGTTAATTCTTTTATTCTTTTTCCTTCCCCTTTTTTTCACGTTTCGTTATCTGATTATGAAACAAAATCGTAGTGTAAATTATTAAGCATGAAATAATGCAGCCATGTGTTGAACGAATGTAAAAAAAATAAACTGAATTTTAAAAAAGAGAAATTTTATGTTACATTAAGAATGAATTAAAAATAAAGATAAAATGTCTGAAAGGGTTCATATTTTAATGTTCGGCCTTTGAAAGTTTCATGTAGTTTATCAATGTCAGATTATCAGTATGGAGATGAGACAGGTTGAAAAGTGAAGCATTTTATAGGATATTGATTGAGCATCCATTTAGGTTTTTATCAGAACATTTTATATCCTCTGTACATTTGGAAAGTGAAAAACAGAACGTTATTCTATAAAAATATTCAATATTTTTGATGAGATATATCCTAAATTAAATTCATTTTTATTTAAATTAGCAAAATTAAAAATTATGAATAAAATTACCAAATAAAAAATCATATTAATGCGTAAAAAATAATATTCTTAAAAACTTCATCTGTTGCTTTTCAATTGTTTGGTTTGTTGATTGATTATACAGAGATTAAGTTTGAAAAATAAATATCTTATTTCTTTTAAATTGTTTAGTTTATTGATTGATTATACAGAGATTAAGTTTGAAAAATAAATATCTTACATTTCGCCGAATGGCAGCAGACTCGAATAAAAAGTGAAACAACGCATTAAAGGGAAACAACTCGTGTTTCCAGACTAATAAGCCTTTCGAGGGAAAAAGAGAATTTAAAATAATTAATCTTGAATATTATTAGAGGAATTAGAGGATAAGTCAAATTTCGGCTCTTTTATAGATTAAATAACAAGTAATTATTTTAATTTAAAATTAAATTAATTATCTATTTTAATTTAAAATTAAATTAATTAAGCTTTAAAATTAAAATGTAATTTATTTGAAAAATAGTCAGTTTCTACATAAAAAATATTTTAAATTTGTTCCCTTACACAAACGTTTTCTTGCTGGTTCTGAAACACTGCATAAAAAAGGAAAAAAAAAAAAAATCAACAAAACTAAATATTTCAAATCGACGTGGTTTTTTAGTCCAAAGGAGCTTTGTCCTTAAAGGTCCTTTCGTTTTGCGATTTTGCTTTGAATCACTATAAATCTCCGTTTCACTTTTCAAACTGTTGCCACCAAATTTTAGAGTCCTGCATTATATTTGAAGAAATTAAATAATGAAAAATCTGCATAAATGTAGGCATATTTCTCGCATTGTGATAAAACTACGGTACATAGAGCCATCGAATTTTGAATGACGTAATCCTCCTACGAATATGGGCATGTGGAAGACCAAAGTTGAAATTTGGAATTTGTTTTATTTTCGATTTCATATTTTGTAAAATTTTAACGAATTTTTGAGTAACAAATTCAACGATTTAAAAGCGAGCAATGGCGGCGAGGGAAAAAAAAACCTTTTTATCTCCAGTGGGGACGGGGCGGAAATGTGTATCGGAAATTCTAAAGATATGCTCATTTTAAAATTATTTTGCGACATTGCTACTGAACTCAATTTTATGGTTTAAGTGCAAAGAACATGATATTTAATAAATAAAGGTAACACACAAAACGTTAAAAAACGTCCTTTTTAGACATAATTTAAAATCTGAAACCTTTCAGTTTTCTTTTTTTTTTTTTAAATAGCATTTTATTAGCTGGAACTGAAGAAACATATTAACATACAAAGACATTTATAATTAAGACACAATAACATGTCGAACAAATACTAATTCAGAAGTCAAACAACAAAAATCAGCGTTATATTTTCAAAATTTTCAATTTTGAAATCAATTATCAATTTTGAAAATATAACGCTGATTTTTGTTGTTTGACTTCTGAATTAGTAAGGACATTTATTTCTGTAAATGTTTGATACTTGCCGACATTTTAATCAGATGACAAAAATCGTTTATTTATGTTTAATGTTTGTAAAATAAACGAGTTATTTATTTTTTATTTGTGCAAAAAAAAATTCAAACTGTATGGTTGTTAGTTTCTATGAATAAATAAAATGAAAAAAATGAACTTAATAAAAAGAAAATTTGAAAGTTCCGTAATTCTGAAGGAGAAATTTTTAAAAATGCGCTTTTTCTGAAAGATCTTTTGAGTAAAAAATCAAACTTATTATTTAATATTATTATTTAATATAATAAACTTATTATTTAACGTATTTATTTAATATTAAAAAATTCAGGATTCTTGAGCTTTTCTATTTATGAAAAAAAAATTCAAACTGTATGGTTGTTAGTTTCTATGAATAAATAAAATCAAAAAATAAACTTAACAAAATGAAAATTTGAAATTTCCGTGATCTAAAGGCGAAATTTTTAAAAATGCGCTTTTTCTGAAAGATCTTATTTGGGTAAAAATCAAACTAAATATTAAAAAATTCAGGATTCTTATTTCAAGAAATAGGATTCTTGAACTATGATAGAAAATGTTATAAACATTAAGCCGAAAAAAATAAAATTTCAAGTCTATGTTTTTAAATTATTATCTGTGCAGTTAAAAACCTGTACTATATATCAATCAAGTTAAACTTTTCTTGACTTGTGATGACTTTTTTCTGGTTCCTGGAGGCTTTGATAAAAAATTATAAAATATTGTTTTGCGTCTGTATTATATTGCTTGGTATTACATATATGTTATGTATTGATAATGCACTCGGATTTTTTCAGTAGTTTAACATTAATTAGATGTTTTTCTAAGATCTGAATGATTTTTCAGTATATTTATGGGAAAAATTTATGTGTGGATAACTTGATTTCAGACTCGCGTATTTAGACGGTCAGCTATAATTACAAGTATTATTTTTATTATTATATAACGTATTTAATTTATAATTTTTACAATCATTTACGCCATTAATGTAATTAATAAAGACACTTCTAATACCGATTAAAAATGATTTTAATCTTATATATTTTACGTCTCCGCTACGAAATATGATTTACTTGTGTTGACAGTATAGACGTGTTCTAGTTTAAACTAGAATTTTATGTTGCGAAATATTATATTAAATTACTTTGAACAAATACAAAACTGTCTTTTAGAAATTTTCTCATAGTTGACAAGTTAAGTTGACTTTTTCTCTCCATATATGATTTGTAAATAAATGTAGATAAAACGATCGAATGGTTGTAGATATGACATCACTTTGCGCTGTTGTCGAATACTCTATACTTTGTAGTTATTTAGCGTCTCATGGTACATATTAGAGTTAAAAATAAGAAAAGAATAGAAATATAAGTCATTTTAATGAAAGATATTAAAAATGTAATAGTTAAATTTATTTAAAATGCAAATGATAAAATACAATAGTTTAATTAGTGTGAAAGATATTAAATATAAAGTAGTTAAATTTATTTAATATGAAAGGCATTAAAAATATAACAGTTAAATTTATTTAATATGAAAGGCATTAAAAATATGATACTTAAATTTATTTGCTAAAAATAAATTAGTTAGTTTCTAACGATTCAGTTCATACTTTTAGTGGACAAATTATTTTACATCATACTGATTAGTTTTCTTTTAAGTATTGTTTTAGTCTGATTTACTGTCTTTCAAATATTGCTTTTCTAGAAAGTCTCTTTCTTTGACAGAGGCTTTATTACGTAGCCTAAGCTGTTTCAGTAAGTTTTAAATCTTAGCCCTAATTCATTTTTTTACATAATCCGATTCAAAGTCTTAGGATATTAAGATGCATGAGAAAGTTTCTGTTCTTACTCATATGCGTCACTCTGAAGAACAAAAGTAATAATAAACAGAATCTGTTTTTCTTTCAAGAGCCACACCTAGACGGATATACAGCACCTATAGTATGTTGCCCCTTGGGCATACTTTGCATAGTTGAGGTTCGCTTTATCTTCCAAATTAATGGTTTACAGCGGGGAGAAGAAATTATTCTAATCTCTGTTGCGAGATAACGTTGCGATCCATCATAAGCAAGTGCAAATCTTGGCATTCACTTGGTAAGAACGACTTAACGGATGTTTCTTTTGAAGTACAATATTTGTGTCTGAAATAAATATTAGTTTTTTATTCATTCTGATATGACATAATCTGTAAAATATGGATTCTGTACCTGTTATCTTCAGAACTTTAACTGAATATTTCATTTTGTTTCCATAATAGATGCATTATTTTTAACAGTTTAAAATAATTTAGAATACGGGATTTATTTGTTTTAACCTTGATACAAATCCGATTTGAGTACTTTATTTTCTTGAAGTATGCGAACATATGTCCATAATTTCAGAGATGAGATTACCTTTGTTTAGAATCAGCAATAAAGAATTATTGCTGCAAAAGTAATCAGAGTCTTTATCACCGAGAATTTGATTACGAGAATTTGATGATTATGGATTTTATCGAAATGCAACAAAACTTGACGTAAAGATTTCAATCAATGTGTTTTAATAAAATATTTGTCTCTTAAATATATATCAATAGAAAATGTTTATTTAATGTAATCCCAATCTCTTGGCAATCTACTTCGTATGTGTTTAATTTGTATGAATAATTATTTTAATATGGACAATGTAAGATACATTAGTTGGTCTCTTTTTAACGAAGTAGCAAAGATTAATAAATAAACATGACATATTTACTTTCTATAGGAAAAAAAAAGAAGGGACTCTTAAAAATGCTTATAACGTACAATTATTAAAAAATGAAGAACAGGACTAATTTAAGTGAATTTTAATTGTACAAAAAATATCCTGATTGAATGTTAGTTAATAGTTTAACAAAGAATTTATAACTATAAAGTAATAACGCGTAAAGTAACGTGAAAAGTAAAATCAAAAGAGGCCTTTTTTGGGGAAAAGAGAGGAGATTTTGTGGAAGATCCTTTAATAGAAATTAGCTATTACACATGGTGATTACACATGGTGATATTACACATGGTGATAAACATGAAAACTTACACGCACGATGTGAAAAATGAACAATGCCCTCGCCGTGACTCCAACCTGGATCTCTCGAACACGCCCCGAGCGTGATACTGTTACACTACGAAAGCATGCAGAAAAAAGGGAGAAAATACTTTATTAAAAATACTCGAAATTTTAATAGAATTACGTGACAAGTTTTTTTTCTTTTTTTAAAGTATGCAGAAGATATGTAACATTTCCATATTAGTCTAAATGTATATTCTTCTAGTATCTTCTAAAATGTTTCGTTATTTCACGTGAGCCATCTATTTATTTATTTATTGATATATATTTTTTTACTTTTAGCCCAAAGGTGCAGTTTGCCCAGAAGGGCTATTAATTTCGTTTTGGCATTTTGCGTTAATTCACCGTAAACGGCGAATCATTTTTTAAATTGTTGATTTCAGATTTTTTATCTGAAAGCTTTCGGATTCTGTATTACGCCCAAAGGGAGGTTTATTTGTTACCTTTATTTATTAAATATCATGTTCTTCGCACTTAAACCACAGAAAATTCAATTCAACAGCAACATCACAAAAGTTTCTGATAGGCAGTCTTGCGCGATGGAGATAAAATTGTTTTCTTCCGTACGATGCTGCCATTGTCTGATTTTAAATCTTTGAGTTTATTAAAAAATTTGCTAAAGTTTTACAAAATATGAAATAGATAATAAAACAATTTCAAAATTCAAAATTCATGCATCCAGGTGCCCATGTTTGGGTGGAGCATTACGTAATTCAAAATTTAATGGCTCTAGGTAACTTTTTTTTTTTCGCAATGCGAGAAACATATTAACGTTCATGCAGATTTTTCATTATTTAATCTCTTTAATACAGGGTAATAATATTTGGCGATAATTTTCGACATTAATAGCCCTTCTGGCTAATGCACCTTTGGGCTAATAAAAATAAAAAAGTTAATAAAATTCACGAATTCTCAAAAAGAAAAAGAAAAGAATACATGTTTTATTTTTATTTCTTTTTCATTATGCTTTCAAGTAACAATAAGCTAGAAATCCATTCGTTTAAGAGTTGAAGAATTCGTTATTTTTTCCCTCCAAGTATCTCTAAACAAAGGATGACAAGTTTCTAACATCCTACTGTTTTATTCATCAGTTCGCTACGCATTTCTACAAAATTAATCTATTATTCAAGTGTTCAAAAATGATGGTTTCGTAGGGTTCTATTTCCTTAAATATTGATATCAGGTATGTACTTCCAGTTGCAAAGTTTCTCAAAATTCGCCAGAGAATTTATGAAAGCAGCTTGACCATTTCAAAGTATGAAAGTTCTTTTTTCCGGTTTCCACAGAATAACAATTCGACTTAGTAAAATAATCGTTATACTTATTAAGTTACACGACAAAAATGTTTGTGGATCACATTTCTCTGTCATTATTATTAGGACATTGTAGCTATTAATATTTGCTTTTTGAGTTTCTTTCATTTAGTTTCTTATTGCCATATGCTGCAGTTTTTTGTTTATACTTTTAGAGAACGAAAAATACCCACGTATCCCGCCTTTTGTTTTTAGCGCCAGGTTATGACAATTTTAAAAGTATTCGGTTAGGTTAGGTTATTTAATTACGGCAAAGCCTCGAGGGCTATCTGCCTAAGGGGAGGGATGCCTTCGTGGAGGATTTTCTAAGGAAACTGGCTCGTATACACGTTACACATGGGGAAAACCACGAAAACACCCATGCAGCCAGCCCGTTCGCGGGATTCGAACCTCGGACCGAACTACCAGTGTTTAGCGACTTTACCGCTCGGCTGCTGGTCGGTCTTAAGAGTATTCGAATAAACTTCCCAATCCTTAATGCGCTTAGAGAACAAACTCCCCTAAGTTCGATTTACACATGTAAGCATTTTTTCCGCTTTATTAACAAAAATAAACCTTCGTAAACTACCTTCAAAGGTCACGCCGAAACTTTACTTCTAATCATTGAACTTTATGTAACTTAATACAAGAACTGACCCATCATACCGAAACAAACTCGAACTGACATTCAATCTGTGCCTCCGCTGAGTCAGCTGTAAGTTCATCTTCTCTAATCGTTTATAGATGATTTGAGGCCTGAGGAGTCGCAGAGACAACAATCAGAACGGGTTAGATTCAGGTTATAAGGAAGTGGAAATGAACATATTTATTAAATATTGTAATGTTAATATTACTATGTATTCTTACCGGAACGTAGATTTCTTTTAAAGGAATTGTGATAGTTGCACTTGTAGTTTATACATGACTATTTTTCATTTGTTTGCTGTCATTATAACCCCATCCTTCGAAAATTAAATTATTCGCATAATTTTTTTCTCTCAATTTTCCGACTGAAAATGTAATAAAAAAAGTTGGGGGAAATACGTTATTTTAATCTTAAGAACTATTTCTCTGAACCCGTAGTTGAATACGTATCTCTGCAAATTCCCTTTCTAGGCCCCCTATGCTTTTTCTCATGATTACGTCAGGGATTAAAAGAGCCTCTATTTGGCTGCTGAATTTTGCAACCTTTCCCTAATAATAGGCCTTCGGTGGGTGATTATGGATTGCCTGTTTCCACACCTTACAAGCCATAATTCATCATTACGTCAGAGAGAAGAAATTCCTGCTTGGATGTAAGTTTTAAGAAATCGTCATAGCATCTGATTTCTTCTGCTTTCATTCATATAGTAATACAGATTAACTAATCTTTTTCGTATCCACTTATAAATGAAACAACTAAATTACACATTTTCTATTTAATAAAACTTGTTTTTCGTTTTTAATTTTAGTTTGCTTTCTTCGCATTTTTACTTTCTCGTACGAAGTAAAGGAAATATTTTAATCGCGAAAAATTTCGGGTATCATATTTCAAAGGAAATACCCACTTTGACCATTCCCGAATCCATTTGAATTTTTTTTTTTTTTTTTTTTTTGCCTGCCGTCTGTTCACGTGGACAGAACAAAGGACTCTTCCCCCTCCCCAAATGAATTGTAAAATGGATTTCAAAAGAATTTTCTTTTGAGACGTGAGTACGTATATATATATATGTGTGTGTGTGTATGTGTATCTCTCATAGCTCAAAAATGATTAACCATAGAACGTAGAAATTTTGTATATGGTACTGTCATACATCTAGTTTTGCATCTCCCTTTTTTTTTATTGCAATCGGCAATACCAAACGTGTATATACACTGGTGTGCAAAAATTAAGGACGAAGTCGAAAAATTAGCATGTCAGCTGAACGAAGAGGCAGAGCGGACAGAAAGACCAATCAGGAGATTAAGTAAGGTGATGTACGGTAGCACATGCGCAGATATGCAGGTAGGCGTAATGGGGGAGTGTCTGAGTAGTATAAAGCATGTTGTCGGTGTAAGATCAGTATTTCTGGCAAAGAGATTGCACGCCGTATAGCAGTTATAATCACACCGAGTTGCTGCCTCAGCGAGAAATGGCGAATAATCAATCTGTTAGACGACATCTGGATGCTTTTACCCGAGGTCGAATCATTGGGAAGTTGGAGGAAGGCCGCAGTGTGACAAGTGTGGCTGCAGAGTTCGTAATTGCTCACAGCATCGTTTCACGACTTTGGAGACAATTTCAAACTACAGGAACAGCTATCCGGGGGTTTAGTAGTGGTCGTCCACGAGGAACCACACCCGCAGATGACCGATATATTGCCTTACAGGCCAGAAGAAACAGGCGGCAGACAGCGGGAGAAATCGCTATACACACGACACAGGCGACTGGACGACCGATATCGCGTTTTACCGTGGCCACAAGATTGCACGGTGGTGGTCTGTTTGCACGACGCCCTGTACGGTGTGTACCTCTAACGCCTGCCCATCGGAGAAGGCGTTCTCTGTGGTGCCGGGAACACCGGAATTGGAGAGACAATGAATGGGGACGAGTACTCTTTACAGATGAGAGCAGATTCAGTTTGAGTAGCGATTCTCATCGCATACTCATCTGGAGAGAGCGGGGAAGCCGCAATCATCCCTCGAACATCATTGAAAGGGACAGGTATGGAGGTGGCGGTGTTCTCATTTGGGAAGGCATCATGTTTGGTAGTCGTACAGACTTTCACATCTTCGACGCAGGTTCAGTCAACGGGACCCGTTATTGTAACGAGATTCTTCTTCCATATGTGCGTCTTTTTAGAGGCGCTATGGGTCCGCAGTTCCTTTTCATAGACGACAATGCACCATGTCATCGCACAGTAGCTGCCGAACAGCTCTTAGAGAGTGAATATATTGAACGTATGGATTGGCCGGCACGATCTCCGGATCTCAATCCCATCGAGCATGTATGGGATTTTCTAAGCAGACGCTTGGCAGCTCGTACCTTACCACCAGTAACGATTCCGGAGCTTCGATTGGCGCTGCAAGACGAATGGGCAGCAATGCCTCAACAACTCATTGACACCCTCATTCTCAGCATGGGCAGACGCTGTGAAACCTGCCTAGCAGTCAGGGGAGATCATATCCCCTATTAAAGACCGGATGTTTCTTGCTGGACACCCATCACAGGGATGTTTCGGCCTTCAGTCGCATTGCGCTCCATGCTACTTTTTCAATAAAGCTTCTTTTTATCCCTCTGATTTCTCTTTTAGTAAGTGTTGCTTACATTACTCATGTCCTTACGTATTGGGGATCTTACGGTATTAAATGTGTTGATTTGGAAAGCTTTTGTACAAAGTTATATTGAAAAAACCGTCTCGTCCTTAATTTTTGCACACCAGTGTATATACGTATATGTGTGTACACATAATATGTACGCTGACCAGATTACGCTGGTTTAAAATCCTTACCCGGCCTTTATTTTCACAATCGTTTGTAACAGTCATATACTTCCAATTACAGAAATGTTTTAAATGACGAAAATATTCATGACAATTTTGGCAATGCTAATTTTTTTCAAGAAAATTAATTTTCGAGAACTAACGAAATCTATCTCTTTAATGCGGTCTCCCGATTCCTAAACTTATATTTTCCGGAAGTTTTATATTCGTTATGAAATATAAAAAATACATGATGTTTGATTTCCGAGCGACAACGGTTGGCCGGGATATTTAATTTCAAAATTTGCAACTTTTGATGTCATTTTCAACTTGCCTCGAGGAATTGGTTAATTAAGTTAAAATAATTCGAGGAAAAAATCAAATGAATTTCAACCAAAATTGTGTGTAATTTAATAGGCCGTACAAGGATATCGTATGTCCACATCAGAATTTTTTAAATTATGTTTTGTTGTTTTCTTGCATTTTACTTTTTTATTGCACTTATAGCATACAAAAATATATTTTTTAATTATTATTGATTTTAAAATGTGTTAAATCATTTTTGGTTATTTGTTTCCCTTACATTTATTTTATACTTGTTTATTTACTATATGATACAGCTTTGCATCAATAAACAATTAATTATCAATAAACAATTATTATTATTATTGTTATTAATAATTTTTCATCATGAGTGAGATCTTGAATATGCCGATCATGTTCATGTTCGACTGTCGACCTCCAATCGACTCTTTGACCATCCTGGATGCCCTTTAAAATTTCATCAATCATGTTCGCTATTCTCTGTAGTTCCATATAGCTAATGCTGCCATAATTTGTCAAGTCCTAAATTCAGACGTTTAAGATTTGAACAAATGAAAACAGTGGGTGGTTAATGATTTATTTTATTTTGATAAATAATCAATAATGTTCTTTAATGAAAGGAATATTTAGAACAATAAAAATGATGCAAGCCTAATCCTTTTCATCCCAGTCATATTTTAAAGTTGATTTTTATTGTATAACTTTCTTCCTCAGATAATTATAAAATTGGGTGCAAATTATTTTAAAATTATAATGATAAATTAAAATTACTTAACTATTTCCATTGACACCCAATTTGTTTCGTTCGACCATGGAGTAGACATTAAAAAAAAAATATGCTCCCTCCATGTGCATTGTAGGACGTATTCGCATAGCTTTATTAGACATGATTTCTGACTAATATACTCTAGATTTGCAAGAAATATCAGCCATTTCTTTTTATATACTCAATTTCATAGCTGCTTCGTAGTTTTGGTTGGCATGATTTTCCTGAAAAAATCGTTTAGGTAAGCAAACTGGCCCAACAGAATCTCCAATGCTGCCAATATCGGTGTTTCTTACTTTCTGTTTCTTCTCATTTAAGAGTTTGACTGTAAGTCATCCAATCATCAGCAGTTTAGGAAAAAATTGCACAAATAGTAACACGGAATTTAATAGTGAAATACGGTGACAGGACATACGAGACGTAGGCTTGCATTATGAATGAGTTTCATAATAAGGCAACCGATGATTTCCTGTTTCGGTATTTTATTTTTATATGTTTTGAATCTTTTTCTTAGCTATGTACTTTTTACTACGGTTACGTCATAAACAAAAAGAAGTGTGTTCGACCGATTACCGATTTCAGCAATATCGATAGGACAGGACGGGTCACCGCTCCATGCTGCGATGCGTTATCCGAAGTCACAAATGAAGGCTCCTCCTTCCAAAAGTATAAAATATGATCCAGACTCGAAAAATTAACTGATGGAGGGAGGGAAGTCAGAAGGCTACGTGTTGCCGTGATCGATTATATCCTTGGGGGCCATCCATAAAGAAGCTCAGAAAAGAGATAGGACAATGATGGTCATGTACCTGATAAGGCCGCGCTTTGACATAGAGAAAGTTTCGAAACGTTTTCGATAATTAATGTGAAAGACAGGATTTTTGTCAGGGTTTAAGTTTGCGGAGACGTCGTCACCTCTGATAGCGAGACTTTGCTGGAACTTTACTGTTGTACTCAGCTTTGTTTTTAACTTTTCTTTCAGTTTTCGTTTTTTTAAATTCCTTGAACTATTTTTTTAGTTCAGTAAGTTATGTGACATATGATATTTATTATACTCTAAGTTTTGCTGCTGTCTTCTTTGAACATTTGACACCTTACTTAGTAAATAAACGAGCATACGTTTTGTTTGCATTTTATTGTCATCATGGAAATTATTCCATGAACAAGTGAAAAAAAATGTATTCAGTATGAAATATTATGTTGATTTTGTTTATCTGAGCCTTTGAAAAATACCAACTTTTGGAATTTATCCGCGTTTACAAAGTGGAAAAAAAAAGACAGGCATATGCAAGAGCTAGGAACAAAATATCTGGTATCCCTCAGCAGTTTTGCATACCAATAATAGTTTTTACTCATCTAATAAATCTTTTGAAATTAAAATTTGTGCAAAACTTATGATCAATTAAGGCGCTTTAAGAAGCTGTTATAGTAAAAATATTTATTAATACCAAAAGTTTCATACATACAAAATTAAGGGCAATGAAAGGTAAAGTCTTTGATGTAGATCCTCATAATTCTTTAAAAATGTGTAAATTGGATACTGCATAGTAAAATTTTAATTATTTTTGATCGTTAGCATCAATTTGCTTTTAGTGGATTTAATTCATCTGAGAATAGGAATATTTTTAAAATAAAAAAGAGCGTGAATTCATAGTTTTGTAAACAGAAAAAATCTCATGTGAGCACCACTTGCCTTCCTTGTACAGCGTGTTAAACTATACACATTTTTTGTTGTACTTCATTTAAACTTATTTCTTCGAATTATTCGAACGTAATCAACCGATCTCTCAAAGATAACAAAGCTGAAAATGCGAATTTTAAAAACGCATATTTTGAAATTAAATATCGGTCAATTTTTGTTGTAAGGAAGTCAAACTTCTTATAATTTTATTTTTTCAGAACGGGTATAAAACTTTCTCAAATAAAAGTATAGTACCCGGGAAAGCACATTAAAAGTTATATTTCGTTATTTGCGGAAATTTTTTTTAATTTGACATTGCCCAAACATGAATATTTTTGTCATTTAAAGCACTTCTGTAACTGAAAGTGACCAGTGATTACGAAAATAAAGGCCGGGTAAAGACTTTTTAGCCGGGTATGGCATTGGGTGTGCATGGGTATGGGATTATTATATATATATATATAATCATTTTATTTGCCGATTTCAATAAAATAGGGAGATGCGAAACAAGATATTATAGCAGTCCCATACACAAAATTTCAATTGGATTGGGTGTGCATAAATTTTATTTGGAATATATTTATACTGTGTGAGGTCTGAGTTACTTCAGATGGAGCGTATTCTGCCTTTCGGCCACGCTGTTTCGCTACTAGTTAAAACTTGCTATTTTACGCTCGTGCATATCAATGGCCAGTTAATTTACGTCGGTGATATTAGCCACGAGCCAACTACGCGTTAAATTATCTCTGCGCAGCTTCGGCTAATTTATTTAACTTAGGCTTAGTTTTGCGTTTTCTAGTTTGAGTCTTTTTTTTTTTTTTTTTTTCCTTCCACCCTTCTTCTTGCTTCATAATTCTAGAGAGCTCTAGCTCCGAAGTAACTTAAATTCAGCAAGAATCTTATAATACTTTCTCTGTTCTCAAATTTCGGAATTACCAAAATCGTTGCAAAGAAAGAAAAGATGTTCACATTTTTTGTTAATGAAGGATTTTTCTTAAATATTCATCAATAATTACGTATAATTTGATTAGAGACTAATTTGAAGACATTTTAACATTCAAATATATATATTTTTTAAATTTCCCATTCTTATCACGATTTTTACAGTGTGTACATTTTTATTACCCCAAAGGGGCTTTGTCCCTGAGGGACTATTGTTTTCGTTTTGCAATTGTGCGTCGAATCGCTCTGAATGTTCGTTTCACTTTTCAAACTGTTGACACCAAATATTACCGCCCTGTTTGAAATAGGATCAGTTTGAATGCCTAGCAGACATCAGACCACACTGTATTATATTTGAAGAAATTAAGTAATGAAGAATCTGCATAAATGTATGTATGTATTTCGCATTGTGATAAAACAACGGTACCTAGAGCCATCCATTTTGAATGACGTAATCGTACTGCGAATATGGGCATCTGGAAGTCCAAATTTGATATTTGAAATTTGTTTTATTATCGATTTCATATTTTGCAAAACTGTAACGAATTTTTAATCAGCAAACTGAGCAGTTTTAAAGCAAGCAACTGGGAACACTGTACTGGGAAAAAAAAAAAAAAAAAAAAAAAAAACTTTTTATTTCTAGCGCCCGAGACTGTGTATCGGAAATTCTAAAGATATGCTCTTTTTAAGCTATTTTGTGATATTGCTGTTGAATTGAATTTTATGGTTTAAGTGTGAAGAACATGATATTTAATAAATAAAAGTAACGCACAAAATGTTAAAAAAACGCTTTTTTGGGAGTAATATAAAATCTGAAAGCTTTCAATTTTTTTACTTATTATTATTGTTATTATTATTTAAGAAATGACAATACACCGTCAAGATGACTTATCAAGATGACTATATTGTTATTACTATTTAAGAAATCACAATACACTGTACTAATCGAGCCATGAGAAATTGAATTTCATCCCAGTGGAAAATTTTATTGGAGGGTAGAAGGATATGTAAGCATAAGAAGAAAAATAATAAAATATATACATAAAAGAGAATAAAGAATGGCATGCATATATTTTGCAGTGTTTCACAACAGCGGTATTATAAATTGAGCAAAATCATCGTTATCTATATCATTAATTTCAATTGTCTACCTGCACAATACTGGTTCATGCCCTCATATTTTTAAGTAGAACATTTTCATGCTTGTTATAGATAGCCACTAACATCAAGTTATGTACAAAAAATCTTTAGAAATCAACATAAAAGAGTACTTAAGAACAAATTTTGTACATGCATAGGAATTATAATTCAATGCACGTGAAATAAAGAGGGGGAATTACACATAACATATATAATAAATATACAAAATAAAATTCATAATAACATACAGATACATACATAATAGCATACAACACAATGCATACATAATTATGCAAAACATGCAAATTACATAACGTACATAATATTACTTAAAGCAAAATATATAATAAAAGCAATGATGCAAAATACATGTAATTGGATAAGCGGTGTGTGAAGATATATACTTTTCTTAAAGGTCACAATTTTTATTGTCGATGAGAAATTCTGGCATAAGTCGAAGCACAGTAATTAATAGTTTTTTGAGTTCTAAGTTCAAATCTGTGCAACTTTATTAGAGAGTATATTATTTTTCCAAACCGTCCAGTGTCGAGTAGCTGGTAGTTTGAGATGATAGTCCCGAGTAAAGGGAATTTAAATATGTAATGATCGAGATTGTTAAGCCCACCACATTCACAGATGTCTGTCTCTCTCTAACAAAATCTGCTTAGAGAGGTAGGAAGTGGCCATGACAGAGAAAGCGAGTGAGAGTTGCTTTATCAGTCTGTCCGTTGTAGATGAATCCCAGCATTCCTGCCACTGTACAAAAAGATACTTACGGGTGGACTGTTCCAGAAATGTGATTGGAAGTGAAACAGAATGCTCTAGAAGGAATGGATCATTGGCCGCAGTTCTTCGCATTGATATCTGCCAGCTCACCAGCTCATTTCCCAGAATACCAGCATGAGCTGGCACGCAGAACAGAGTAGGGCTCTTAGGCTGCGGTACTTTCAGTTAAATTTGTTAAGCGAAATAGTACTTATAGCTAATAAAATAGAAATATTTTATTACATATCAGAGTATAAATAACGAAAAAAATGTTCAATCGTATAATTTCTCGTTTCATTTCTGAACAACAGTGAAGCAAACTACCATTCATAGAAATTGCGCATCTATTGTCTATGTCTCTGCTCCTACGAAGAAGAATATGAAAACCGTCATTCACTTAAAATTATAAAAATGCGAAAAGTATAACCGGTTGTAAAGAAGCAAAAATGTGCTATTTTTCTTGCCATTTGATGGATGGTATTTATTCTTTGTGAGTGCGCATTTACCTTTTTTTTCCCCCCATCTGAAAATATGCCCATGAGAAATTCAGAGTTTCCCCGGAGCGAAATAAATGAGGCACCACTTGCCTTTAAAGTTTCTTGCTTGTTTCCTATTTCATTTTCAAACTAAGATTCGAAACAAACCAGAGAATAAAACATTGTTCCATTAACCGTTCTCCTCTTTTCATGATAAAAACAAAATTTTGATTTTAAAAAATTTCACACTATGCTAATTTATTCATTTGCATTTCGATGCGCTGTTACAGTTCTCTCAAACTACGCGAGTGCTGAATGCTTAATATAAAAATGGCTGAGAGGCCAGTTTATTATTATTTTTTTAATATCAAATTTTAAAAAAATTACCAACAAAATAAAAAAAATAAATAAATTTGAAATTTCGCGTATTAAATATTTATTAAAACATGCGTAAACAATAATAATGTGAAAGATAAAAGCTCAAATTTATATTTATTTATTATCTGAAATCTAAATGTTGGTATCTAAAAGAAATTTCTGGTGGTTACACTTTGAAATTCAAACACATTGACATCTAAATATTAAACTTTCAGACTAACATTTATTTCAGATAATTTTAATTGTGTTAATTAATCATTGAATATTTTACTTTAAGTTAAACTAAAAATAAATACATTCATAAAATGCTCTAAGGTTTCATAGAAAAATTTCCGAATGGGACAAAACTGGAGAACAAATGATGACTACCTTGTCTGTTTCTTTTCTTCATTAAATTTTTTTTCGGCGCATAGATAAAAATGCATATGTTTGTATGTAAATAATTATAAACTTCTGTCTTCTTATAGCTTGATACTTAATGACATTTCGATTCTGATAACATTTGTAACCTTGGAGAGAAATTTCTACAAAATATCTTCATCATGGACTGTAGATGCTCATAGGTCAGCCGAGTTCTTTTCGTATTAATTTTCACTTGTGAAAAAAAAAAAAAAAAGCTGTTCACATATAAATATGTATTCTCATATTAAGCGATTATTCTTAGTGCAAAAATTAGTAGCTGAGTTTAGTTATTTTCTGGGAAGTACAAATAAAATTAATCAAATCTATATTTTCAAATCTTTGAATAAGATTTATAACACCCTATAAATTAATTAGTTTCATTTGTAGATTATCTGCTGCGTTATTCACTTTCATATTTAATGGTAATAAAATAATTTACTGACTCGAACTTCAGATAATTAAAATCTTGAAATCATCGCGGTACCGTATTTACAACAAATACATATCTCAAATGTACTCGTGAACTGCATAAATTACTTCGAGGACTGCATGCGGCCCGTGTGCTGCGAGTTTCAGACGACTGTGTATTATACATAGTTGTAGGCTCTAAGATAGCCGTATTAAACCGGTATGAGTTCCCTCTCGTTAAGCGAGAAAAAAAAATCAAGAGTGTTATCGAAACCCTTTTCACTTGCAGCATTTGCAATGGACTTTCATGCTTCGTTTGTTTTCTAAACAAAGGAGTAAGATTTCATTTTCTGAATCTTTGAAAAGTGCGCTTTTCTTTCTATTAAGATTTGTCTTTTTACGAATGGCAAAGCCAAGATGTGTCGTATTCTCTCTCTCTCTATTTTATTATTTTTAACGGATGCTCCGACGTTGATGTGCAATGGATGTTGTAGAGTTTTTCTTTCCTTTATTTTATTTCCTCCTTTTCCGGTAGTTATTCTGTGAAATAAAACACTTGTTTAATACTTCAGTAGTTTTTTTCACTAAAAGTTCACACTACATTCTGAAAAATGTCCGCAATATTTTATTTAGAATTTTCATTTTTATTGTTTAGGCGATCTGTCACTGAAGCAAATGCGATACTTAAAATCTAAACGAACTAATATTCCACTTTTGGAGAATCTTACCGTAGAAAAGGCATTTGAGAGTATTCTTGTAATAAGCTGAATACTGGAAAGGAATATCTGTCATTATTTTATTGATTAAATTTCTGACTCACAAATGAAGCATATTTTTATTTCTAGTTCATATATGCTATCTATAAAGGAAATCTTCGTAGATTATGACAGTTTTTAAGGTGTTTAACATCACTGTGTCAGCTCACTGTATTCATACATAACATTAGCGTAACAGCTCATTATGTTCATATGATTGATCAATACTTTCACGATGTCAGATTGTGAAGTTAATTGAGTCATATGTTCGTTCGACATGTCAAAAAACTTTAATATATTACTTTCATTTTCTTCTGCTTATGCAGAATATGTAATAAAATATTAATTGCTTTATTAAAAAACTTTAACAGATTCTTTATATATTCTTTAAACATGTGTGTTTGTGTAAGATAAATCTTTCATTTTACTGCATCTTCTTCAAAGAACTTGTACTGCGTCACTTACGTCATTGCTGTAGAGTTCTTGTCCGAACACCATTCAAAACTTGAACAAAAGAGCTGAGTTTATAAATACCCCAGCTGCTTCATGCGCAGTTATTTTTCTCTCCTGCTGTCATATCGCAAGTACGTATTAATTGCTTTGCTACTTTCATGTATTGTTTAAAGATGTGGTACGCGTATATAAAATCGTGTACTTATAGTACAAAATTGTGTAAACCAAGAACACATATCTTACGGTATGTAAGGTAAAAGAAAAATTTGATATTGTAACTATCAAGCTAGTTGTGCTTTCCGAAGTTGCAGTCATCTAATACGCAATCTGTATGTCTGCCATGTTTATTCCTATCCGGTCATGGCACACACACACATACATGGTGTTTTTAACCTAAACATAATTAGCATAGCAAACAGTTTTTAACTTCACTGAAATGCGCAGGAAATGTACAAAAATCGACGTCTTTTAATAGTTCCTTATATCTGACCGTCTTAAAAACCAAACTATCTTCTGTTTTTCTTCTGTTGCCTAAGCGATTAGTAAAACCAACTCGATCTTGCTGGCGCTACAGGTTTTATAAAAGAAAAGGCGAAGAGAGAAAAACATGTGTGTGTGTCGTGAACGCACTCGGCTGATCAATGCTTATTAATGTTTAACAGAAAATTTTCAATAATTTCATGACTTAATTTATTTTGTGAACTTTACTTCTCATTGTTGCGCAGGGTTTGAGTTATTTTGTAAAGTGAAACAATAAAACAATCGATCCACCATCGTTTAATCTTTATTTATTCTTATTGGTTTATTATTTAATTTCGTTTAATCTTTATCTAATATTATTGATTATTTAACTTCGTCTAATCGTATAGCCTAGATTTAAAATGTAGAACAACTTGAAAGTTAGCTTCCCATGCAATTCATACCGTAGCGCTCGCTTGCTTATTCGATTCGTTAAAGAATCGAGAGCTTACATGTCATCAGATCTACGGAAACTACAATTTCCGCATATAATGTGATATATAATACTATCTCTAAAACACATTCAAATGTATTATAAATAATATAAAACTATATTCGCGCTTGCCAGCTGAAGAAAATAAGAAATATTTGCCCCTCCCCCCAAAAAAGAACTTAAAAACAATGAAATATCCGAATGTAGAAAAATATAAACTAATTACAATATGAATACTATACAGAACAAAGTCAGCGAGTTACAAAAGTCCGAAACTAACCAGAAGCTAATAGATAAACCATTAGATATTTATACGAAATAGAAAATAAAACTAGATGAGTAAATTTAATCGCTACAGATAATGTTTATGAGAAGAGAAATAAAAACTACTCATTGAAAGTATTTTAAAATGGGAAAATTAGGAATGGATTAAAGCAAAGATCGTTTTCTTCACGTTGTCATTCGCATTACAGTAAAATATGTATTTACTGTAATGTAGGTGACAGAATAAAGAAAACGACCCATTAATCATAAGAGCAATAAAAAGTAATAGTAATAATCGTAATAAAAATAATTTATCCTAATAGTAATAATAATAATCATAATAGTAAAATATATATTTACTGAATTTACAATTACTCTATATATACATAGTAGTGATAAGTTTAAAAATATATGATATTTTTTTAACTTATCAATGGGCTTTGAATTTATGGGCTATGAACAAAACGAACGGTATTAAAAAATATCTGAAAGAGTACAGATTTTAACGATCGCCCAAAAGGGCTGTTTTGAAGTTTAATATGGTTTATTGATAGAGATTATCGATAGAGATGACAAGGTGAAATATTTTATAGACTATTACATGAATATGCATTTAATCTAACATGGGAACTTTATATATCATCTATATAGTATTTAAAAAGGGAAAATATATGTAATGTATTGAATATTTCTAATTACGTAGATCATGAATTAAATGCCTTTTTATTTAATTCAATCCGATTACAAAGTAAAAAAGTAATATTCTTAAATGCATCTATTGCTTTTAAATAGTTTAGTTTGTTAATGAATCACAAAAAGATTAAATACGAAAGAATAATAGCTTACGTTTTTCCGAATGATAGCACAAGCGAGTGAAAAGTGGAAGAATGCATTAAAGTAAAACAACGCAAAATTGTGTATCGAAACTAATAGTCATTTTAGGGTAAAAAAATTGAGCTTAGGTTAAAAATATTTTCAATAAAATGTACCTTGGAGAAATTTAAAAAAAAAAATTGCAGTATTTTTCAGGTACGGAAATTAGATTCAGATACAAATATTTTGAAGAAATATTAATAACACTAAAATTAAACAAAAAATTCAATTAAATTAAAAGTATCCGTATGTAAATAATAAGTGATGAGAAAGATTTTGTCAAATCTCAGAAATCTATGGTTAAAAAAAAAATTGCATTGCCAATTTAGGAGTTAAATATATTTTAAATGCTTTTCCTTATTTCGAAAAAATAAATAAACTTCGACTATATGAAGACTAACCTTGTTTAGGAAAATGTCTTCCAAAAATTAATTGAATACGTAGCCGCACTCTTTAATTATTGAATTCTCTAGACTAAAATACTGTATCAAAAATTTTTAAAATAGATAATCTTCTACTGTTATAAAAATAAAATCCTGTTTCTGGTGTTATTTTGCTGAAGTTCAGTGTTTTTTGAATAAAAAATACTGTTACTGAATGCAAAATAAATTCGCACCATTTTTTCTTTTGTATTTCGAATTGTATGTAATATTTGTGTAGTAACTATACATAAGTTTATTCTAAAAGAAACTTTTGTTTTTTCTTGTTAGTATTAGATATTTTTAAGGTTATTCTTAGCCAACCAAATGCATAGCTAGTTTTTAACAATAGATTGGTGCAAGTCTTTTAGTCTATTGGTCTTTTAGCTCATCATCACATAGACGTTATCATTGAGCACATAAAGAAAAAAAAAAGACATTATAATTAGTTATTTTTCTCGGTGCTTCTGGGCATTATTCCTGCATTGTTAGTTAGTATGCCTCTAAGTTCTTATGTTTAGGATAAATAAAAACTTAACTTAAAATAATTCCAGATGCCTATTTAACTCAGCATTTGCCAGTGTGAATTGTCAAGTGAAAGTTTAATCTTTGTACGCAAACTAGTGAAACTTTCGAGTTTTGTTATTTACATTATTTTAATTTTTAACTCTAAGTAAAAATAACATAGTGAAATTAACTTTTGTTTTTTGTTTATCTGTTTGAAAACTCGAAAACGCTTATTCTTTGTGCAGACGATAACAGTCTAGAATTTAAGGCTGCGAAAATAGAGCTTATGTGTGTATGTTTAACTTCTTTTAAACTTGATTCCTAAGGTAAATAAAATATTCTTTTCTTCGTGGCTGAGAAAAAAAAATGCAGTGTCTTTTCAAATGAGTAACTGACAATCAAATGTGGAGAACTATCTTTATGTGAAAATACCGAATATTAATGCATACTCAAATATATTCTGTATTTATGCCGAGAAGATTCCATATTAGGTTTTATCTGCATGTTTAAATCTTCGTATGTATGCATCTATCAAACTATGTGTGGTCATCCATGGATATAATGCGTGCTGATGAAATGAAACTTATAAAGATTATGTAGTAATTCATTCTCTACTTATCATTCCAGTGCATATTTCTTTAACTATAGACTACCAATTCTGCACCAAGTGTGCCGAGATTTGCGTTATCTAGCTATGCCAACCCATCTGGTTTTCACAAAAAGACGACAGTATATCAAAGAAGACTAAAGAATCCGTTCTGCAAAAGAGAAATAATCTCCCCCAAAAATAAATGGAAGCTGATTGAAGTGTGCGATAGGGGCTCGGAAGAAGGTAGAATCGTGTATCTTTATCTGTCCTCCATATCTGTCTTGTTGATCCGTGGTCACCAACCTCTGAGAGAAATTGGAATTGTTCGCTGTGAAATTGCTGCTGCAATGGAAAGAGGAATTTCTCAGAAGCGGCAGTGACATTATTCATCTTGTTAGTTCTTCTTATTCGCTCGTTTTGTTTCCTTCTTTATTTGTTTTATTGTTTTGACAAGGTTGAGATGTTATCTTAACGAACACAAAAATCCGACACCCTGCGTGCAATTTAATCATCTGTCACAGAATAGTATTTCGGGGCCTTCGAGCGTTTGACTCGATAACGATGTATGGTGGAATTCTTTACGATCTATGGGACTGGATTTTACTGTAGTATATTGATGATTAGGTCTGTAATGAATTTGAATGAAGAAGCACCTAGTTGATAGTTAAATCACTATTTGGATATCAGGAAAAACGGTAACAACGATGAAATGTTTATCTTTAATAACGGGTAGAAATTCTGTTTGTTATGTTTTTTTCCCTTCTATATCTTCATATATATACGCAGAATGGACAAACATGAAGGAAGTATTTTGAGCATAGAAGTCTCAATGAAATTGTTCTTTCAGCTGCATCCTCGAATTCGCTACGCTATATCCGTTACAATTATTCCTGAAATATTTGATATTCTGAAGAACTTTTGTTTCTGTATTTGAGAAAATTGTTTATTTGAATTTAATCCCAAATAAAAAATTCAAATAATTGTTTACTTGAATTAATTTGCATCTTGGGCTTCTTTCTGAGCACATCTGCGACAAGGAGAATTTCCGTTGCAGAATTCTCCTTGTCGCAGATGTGCTCAGAAAGAAGCCCAAGATGCAAATTGAGGTATATTATTAGATTTTGTGCTAAATACGCGCCTATAAATTTAGGGAATGGAGAATATTCCTTACAAAATAATATATATAGAAAGTGCTTAAAATAAGCAGCTAATCGTTATAGATTATTTATTTAATAGTTCGGCCATAAATGAATGAGTATTCGCTTGATATATTTAATGAAAGAGGCTGCTATCGAAAAAACAATAGGAATTCAGTTAGATTGTTTTTCTAACATAAAAAATTCGTAACTTCCAAAACCTATGTTAATCAGTAAGGAAAATTTGAACTGTTCTAACTAATAACATTCCGTACAATTATCGAAAAATTGGCGTTAAAGCGTTTAATAATATTTTCACTGTAAGCTTAAATCATAAAATATAAGAAACATTTATATAAATATAGAGTGTTGCAATAGAAAATCCGAATTTAATATGCCCGAAAATTTTATTCTTAGAAAACGAAAAATATTTGCACATACTTACAATAGGTAAATGTTCCAGTTTAAGGTTTGGTTTGGTTTATTAGATTACGGCAAAGCACTCGAGGGCTATCTGCCTTAAGGGAGGGATGCCTTCGTGGAGGACTTCTTAAGGGAAACTGGCTCGTATACACGTTACACATGGGGAAAACCACGAAAACACCCATGCAGCCAGCCCGTTCGCGGGATTCGAACCTCGGACCGAACTACCAGTGTTCAGCGACGTTACCGCTCGGCCGCTGGTGGGCCAGTTCTAGTTTAAGAATATCATGTTTGATTTGACTTGGTGACACTGATATTTTATCACTTCACTTCCTTTCACAGCTTCGTTGCGACTTAGTCGATATGAAGAGCTTATACAAAGGAACAACGAGTTTTACTGTGAAAATTCATAGCAGGAATAGCGAGCAGAGACTGTTAGAAAGCTTCGTGCAATCTTTGAATGTAAACATGCACCTAATGAAAGAACGATTCGCAGATTGATACAGAAATCTGAGCACACAGGTTTGACAGCAGACGTTAAATCACCACGCTTTGATCCAGCCGGTGTCTTGACAACATCGCTATTTTTCGGGACACTGTCACTGCAAGTCTAAAAAATTCCGAACTTAATAACAAAAAATCATAAAGAGGCAATTGAATATGCCATTAGTCACCTCAAGAAGCAGATACATCAAAAAGCGATCACAAAATCCATCGAGAGACTGCGGGTGCAGCAGAGCAAGTCGTGGAGACATATGCCATGCATTATTTTTCATTCAGGAACATTTACCTGTTATAGTGTGTTAAAATATTTTCCATTTTCTAAAAATAAAGTATTTTATTGTACATATAATATCCGGCCCTTTTGTTGGGACATATTGCTTTTATGAGGGAAGGTCTTTTTTTAATTTAGTAAAAGTTGATGACAATAATTTTTTAACAGCAGCAATTTCATCATTTAAAGAATTCAGACATATTTCATGTTTAAGCATTAAAGCCGCCCATCCGGTATATAGTGATTAGTGGCGCTAACTGCCATATCGATGTCTCCGGGATCGAATCAAGGACATTCATGGTTGTTTTGAAAGTGTGGATAGTGTCTGTGCGGCAAGGGATCATTCAAAATGCACTTCGAGCCGAAAGTCCTCTCGAGAGATTGGTGGGTAGGGAAAGAGAAGTGTGAGACCGCACACCGGTGTGTTTTCCCTCAAAATTGGGACCAAAGTTTAACAGTTATTTAGGTTCAGCAAAACTTCAGTCACCTGTGGTACTGCAGAGGTCTGGTCTAACTTCTACTTATACCTGGTTAAGTATTAATTAAGAAATTTTAAGAAAAATTACAAATTTTGTTAAAATGTATATCTATACGCAAAAGCTGAGTCATATATTATACTAAAAGCATACTTATTCAAATTACAGTGAGATATCTGACTAAAGGAAAAGTCCTTTAAATCAGCGGTCGTCAGCCCTTAGAACTTCACGGAACACTACATATATAATTTTATATTCGGCGGACCACTAATATGAATTATTAAAAAAACCTTAAACTAGACCTTAAAAACACCATATTAATAGGCAAAAACAATATTCAACTTTCCAATACATGTAATTCTAAATTTCATTTGTTAATATAATTTTCGAAACATTTGGTGTTCCGCAGCATGCCTTTATGGAAATTCAAGCTACGCCCTTGATTATGAGTAACAATTCAAACACTATTAACATCTCACTGATACACATATTTCCTTCACATTGAAAAATTATATGAAAAGTACAAAAGTCTTACCTTCTTGTACAGAAAGTTTTGTAAAGGAACTTCATGAAAAGCAAGAACAAACCGGAAAACGCAAAGCAATATCAATAAACTGAAAGTGTTATGCCGTCAATTTTTAATTATTGTAAACAGAATAATCATCGCTTGTTCCGCAATGGTGCCATCGATCAACAGTTAGACAAAATCAAAACGGAAACTTCCAGTGATGCAATTATAAACAAGACTGCCGATGGTTCTCATAAAAATTCATCAAATTGCCTATTGACACCGAGAAAAACTGTTATTAACGACTACAATAGCATATATTTGTAATTCAAAAGGAAAGAGAATTCCATTATTGATAACAGCAGCATGTCCATGGATATCGACTCTCCCTTTCAAATGTTGCTACAACCTGCAAAAATAGCTAAAACGTCACTAAATTTAGAAAGAATTTCGCTAAAAGTTGTAGATAAAAAATTTAAAAAAAAGTATAATCCATATTCCATAATAGGTTTTGTTACTTGTCATTTTTTAAACTGAATCTTCATAAAAATATAAATAATGTCCCAATTTTTCTGCGGTCTATCAAAAAGGTTTAACGGACCACCGCTTGGCGACCTCGGCTTTAAATCCTATCATGCACTTACTTTATTCGATAATGTTTGTTAGCATTGTATTGATATGATGTTAAGCTCTTTGAGAATAGTTTCTATGTTGACATTTCTCTGATTTATCTATCGCTTTTCTGATACTATAAAATGTGCTTATTTATAGATAAAAATATTAATAGTTTATAAGAAACTCCATATAAAATGGGTTTATATAAATCTCAGATCATATTCCGAGAACAAGCTTGACTGGAGCTATAAAATCATGTTTATAAAAGTGCCGGTTATTTAGTTACTTATATTTTAGTTATGTTTAGTAACATTATTTCTGAGAATATCAATATGATGAGTTTTGTAAATATGGAAGACAATGACAATTAATAATGCATCAATGTGTGTATTCCTTAACTTAGGAATTAACTTCCAAATTAGGCCTTCGTGGAAGATTTTCTACCGGAAACTGATACGTATCTGCATTACACATGGGGAAAACCCGTATATCCAGCCCGTTTTTCGAATTTGGAATTGCGTCGAACTTACCAGCGTTTGGCAACTTTTCGGCAGCTGGTAAGCCGACTACTTTTAGATTCAGTATAGTAAGACATAGTCAATATAGTAGTAAGGGTATTATGACAGCTGCCATTTTTTCGATCAAGACATAGTAATTCAAAATTCAGTTTAAGCAGCTATTTGGATTCTGTGTTAAAAATAAGTATAAAAATATGTGGTGAATCTGTAAACTTCTACGTTTTTATCAGAGAAGAAGAGAAAATGTGCGTGAAATAATTTCTTTTCAAAATTTGTAGTTTTTTAAATTCTAATATTAAATCTCAGTTTACTAGGTTTTTAATGCATAAATTTATCTCATATATTTATTTTTAAAAAATCTAGTTTTAAATTCGAAGGTTTCTTCATTTAGACGATTTCTGTTAGAAATTCCGCTTACAAAATTCCTTAACTGCAAATAAACTCACATGTACGTAAATGAGCCTATTAAAATCAATTGTTTATTCCTGCTGTGTTATTATGTGTGTTGCTTCATTACTCATGACCTATCACTTTTCTAAACATAGATGGAAATTTGGAAAAGTTCTTCAAAACTTTAAAGGTTGTGCATTCTATTATTATTTCTATCGCACTTTTTTTCTATAGTATTCTGAAAACAAGGAGGTCATCATATAAGGGACACTGCCATTACTGATTATGTTCTTTTCTAAGTTGTTTTTAAAGAGAAAATCTCAGAAATGCTGTTGTAATGTTTTTCGATGTAATGATTTAGAAAACATTCTTATTTACATGTGACTAAGAAATTATCTTAAAATATAAATTAATTAGTATAGATAAACACATCAAGCTTATCTGTGTAAATAAAGCAAAGGAATGTTCGCATAAATTTTATTGTTAAATATATTTATTCTTTTGAAAGCTGTTGAAAAAATTGAGCAAATTACACTCATTCGCAGAAATATCACCCCCCCCCCGCCAAAAAAAAATCTTTACATTACGTACAAAGGAACGTTTTTTAACGGTTTGCGTGTTACCTTTATTTATTAAATATCAGGTTCTTCGCATTTAAATCATAAAATTCAATTGAACAGCAATATCGCAAAATAATTTTAAAATGAGCATATCTTTAGGATTTTCTATACGCAGTCTCGCGCGCGGGAGATAAAAATATTTTTTCCCGTATAGTGTTGCCATTGCTCGCTTTGAATTTGTTCAGTTTATTAATCAAAAATTCGTAAAAGTGTTGCTAAATATGAAATCGGTAATAAAACAAATTTCAAATTAGGGCTTCCAGATGCCCATATTCGGTGGAAGATTACGTTATTCAAAATTTGATGGCTCTAGGTAACGCTATTTTATCATAATACGAGAAACATACATACATTTATGCAGATTCTTCATTATTTAATTTCTTTAAATATAACACAGGGAGATAATATTTGGTGGCAACAATTTGGAAAGCGCCAGTTAGGATCCCCACAACAGGTTTTCGCTATTTTTAGAGTGATGTCTGTCTGTGTACGACGACTTTTTCCTCCAAGATAATTTTTAAATGAAACTTTCAAAAACTTATACTTTTCCTAATTAAGCTTTCTACATTCATATAAAGAACTGATTAGATTTGGGGTAAAACTGGATAACCGAAAGGGGTATATTATAGGATGCCTGTAACAATGTTTAACGGACAGCCGGAATTGATACTTGAGTTGAAACCCGTAATAGTTTTTAATGAAAAACTGTGTTAAAATATAACACACAACTTTCAATTTTAATATTCAGGATTCCAATTTCCATGGGAACAATATATTAAATTTTGCCTTAAATGGATAAACTGGAAGTGATATTTCACTTGAATCTCAGAACAGGTTTTCGTACAAAAATATGGTATAACATAATCCAAACTTCTCAAACTGTATTCAAAAACAGGTACGACTTGGAGAACAATATATTACATTTATAAGTGTTAAATGCAATCTAGGCATTATATAAAATGCAACGAGAATAAGAAGAAGACCAATAAGAAGACGATCTATCATAATAAACCACTTAAATGTATTAGCCTCAATCCACAACTTCGCATTTGTTTCACATTTATGTCGCATCACATATCATATAAAAAAAATCTGATGTGTACACCACATGACTTCCTTGTACGGAATATTAAATTATACGCATTTTTTCTTGCATTTCATTTGAACTTACTGGATTGAATTAAATATACTTCGTCGATAGTGCATAAACCACAATAGAATAAATGCACTCTTTAAAATTCACTATATTTGTTTACCATAGCGACACTCTGGCGCTAGGTTCACTTAACAGCGTTATATTTCGTTCATATAACTCAGAATGCACAAAATTTATATCATTTGAAGAATTCTCTAATCGTTGCCATATGTTCTATTCAAATACTATAATAAGTCTAGAACGATGTATAAAAGAAATTAAGCAAAAAAACAAAAAAGAAACAGTTTTCCACAGACGATTCAGTATTCCTCATTCAATTAGTTTAGTTCTCACTTCGCGACAAGGCAAAAATAGATAAAAACTCAAAATATCTATATTAAAAATTGCGAAGTAAATCTTAAACACTTATTTCCTCGAAAAAATTCCAGAAAGGATTAAGCATGATTTAATTCGCAATAGTAAATGAAGGCGTAATATTTGTTATTGCGAAGCTTGGTCTCTCTAGATTGGCAACAAATCTACTATTCTGCTGTTTCAAATGTCATTTGAAAATTAGGCTTAACTGCACTTAAACAACTTTTAAATGTTGATAATGTTATAAATATTGCTTGCAGATTTCCTAAAGGCATAAAAACTTTAACTGGAAGATAAGAACAATATAATTCATTCATTTTTAAAGCAAAAAATGCACAATTTACAAACTATAAGAATAAAGAAACTGAGATCACTGAGCCGGGTAATAGAGTGGATATATATATAAATATATTTATATACGTTTGCTGTGGCCGATTGCAGCCAAAATACGAGGTGCACATCTACATGTTATAGCAGTCCTATCTACAAAATTTCAACGTTCTGATGCTACTCGTTTTTGAGTTATGCGAGATACATACGTACGCACAGACACCACGAAAAATTCTCTTCAGAATTCATTTTAAAGCAGTTTTATAATTTTTTTGTTGGAAAAGAGTCTTTTATTCTGTCCTTAAGTACAGATATCACGCAAAAACATCGTTAAATTGAATTCGATAGCGGTCAAAATGGATATTTTCGTTGAAATATGCTGCCTAAAACTTTTCGCGATTACAATACTTCCTTTTTTACTTCGTAGTAAAATGTTGCCAACAAATGTCATCGTTATGTGTTATTTTTAAAAGAATAATATAGTAAATATAAATAATATACCGTACGTCAAAAGAAATGCATGGTAATACTGGAAAGATGTGCTGCTTTAAAAAAATTGTGATTGTTAGTTATTGATTTGTAAATCTGAAAAGGTATATTATAATATGGTGATTTAAGTATAAGAACTGCTGTGTACATGAGCAAGTGTAGTTATCACCGTGTATTGGATGGGAGAATAGAATAATAAAAATGAGTAGTGTTTATCCCTAACAGTAAGCCTCGTAAAAGTTCTTTAATAAGATTTGCTTAAAATTTTTAAACAAATTATATTTTACTTACAAACGAACAGCAGTTTATTTAAAGCACATTGCTATTCTGTCATATGCTGGAAATTTCAGACATTTTTATTCACTGACTTCAGTAATTTTTCAGTGCCAGGTGAACAATTTCCCTTTTCATTAATAGCTCCTTTATTCAGAAACGTAACGCAGTCTCCCTCAAATATGTTTCGTTTTTATATTCGAATTATAAATGTTGCTTTCATAAAATATTCAAAATATGTATTGATATATTCAAAATATGTATTGAATTGTTCTGTGAATGAGCATGCATGCAAGTTTTCCTCTGTAAGGCTATATCAATTTTATGATCACGTTTAATGTTGTTTTGTGTAATGTATTTTAATGTGTTCAGTTTTTTACTTTCTTGTACGAAGTAAAAAGGACGTATTGTAATCGCGAAAAGTTTCAGGCAGCATATTTCAACGAAAATATCCATTTTGACCGCTATCGAATGCAATTTAACAATGTTTTTGCGTGATATCTGTACGTAAGGAAAGAATAAAATACTCCTTTCCTTCAAAAAAATTATAAAACTGCTTTAAAATTAATTCTGAAGAGAATTTTTCGTGGCGTCTGAACGAACTTACGTACGTACGTATCTCGCATAACTCAAAAACGAGTAGCTTCAGAACGTTGAAATTTTGTATATAGGGACTGCTATAGCATGTAGATGTGCACCTCGTATTTTGGTTGCAATCGGCCGCACCAAACGATATAAATATATTTATATATATATCCACTCTGTTACCCAGCTCAGTGATCTCAGTTTCTTTACTCTTATATATTTGTAAATTGTACATTTTTTGCTTTAAAAATGGTTGTATTATGTTGTTTTTATCTTCCGGTTAAGGTTTTTATGCCTTTAGTAAATATGTATGCAATATTTTTAGAATTATCAACAATTTTAAAGTTGTCTAAGTGCCGCTAAGCCTTTTTTTAATTGCGGCCATTGATGTTTACATTTGAAACAGCAGACTAGTGGATTTGTTGCCAATCTAGAGAAACTTAGCTTCGCAACAACAAAGATAACGCATTCATTTATTATTGCCAATTAAATCATGCTTAATTCTTTCTGAAATGTTTTCGAGGAAATAAGTGTTTAAGATTTACTTCGTAATTTTTAATATAGATATTTTGAGTTTTTATGTATTTTTGCCTTCTCGCGAAGTGAGAACTGAATTAATTAAATGAGAAATACTCAATCGTCTGTGAAAAAATTTTGCTTTTTTGTTTTGTTTAATTTCTTTTATACATCATTCTAGCTTTATTATAGTATTTGAATTGAACATGTGGCAACGATTAGATAATTCTATTCTTTAAATGATATAAATTTTGTGCATTATGAGTTATAATATGAACGAAATATAAAAGTTAACTGTTATATAATTATTGGATTATATAACACTTAACTTAGTTTCCGTTATATAATTATTATATAAGTTAACTGTTATATAATTATTAATATTGTTAAGTGAATCTAGCGCCAGAGTGTCGCTATGGTAAACAAATACTAGAGGGAATTTTAAAGAATGCATTTATTCTGTTGCGGTTTATGCGCTGTCGGCGAAGTAGATTTAATTCAATCCAATAAGTTTAAGTGAAATGCAAGAAAAAATGCGTGTAATTTAATATTCCAATACAAGGAAGTCATGTGGTGTACACATCAGATTTTTTAATTGTAAATTATGCGCATATCATCATTTGTAGAAATTATCAGAGTGAAAAAAGGCTGAGGAAATTTTAATGAGAATTAATATATCATTAACATTCACTGTAGAAAGTTTTATTGAAGACTTCTTTTTTTAATAACATGTTTGTGTATATCAATATTATTTTAAAAGGTCTATTTCGAATTATGCTAGCATTTCGTAAGTATGAATTAACTAATGCTTTGTAATTAAGCACGTATTAATTACAAAGCATTTCCATAATGTAAATTATTAAGTGTACGTGCAATGTATTAGGAATAATTCTTAGAATTGATAAAAAAAAACTTAATATTATTTCAAATTGCAGTTTAAACAATTTTCTGCATATCTATTCCTTTTTAAATACTTTTTAAAACATATAAAGGAATTCGTGATCGTTGTGAGTCTATGAAGTCGTTTATATGGTTGAAGCAAGTCTTATATTAAAGTATAAAAGCATAGCATAAAACTAAAAAATAGTGGGAAGCCTTTTATATTATTAATAAAATGCTGGAACTAAAAACTACAGTAGCATTTGTAGCATTTTTAACGAGGAAGTGGAATATAATCATTTTTAATACAAAGTTTACTTTAATGTATATGGAGTAAAAGTTTGAAAAATGACATGCAAAACCATAAATCTGACTTCAGATACAGTGTAGTGCTTCAGTGTATCTCTGAGCAGAGCCGGGACAAAGGTGAGGCAAGTGAGACACTTGCTTCAGATGAATCACTAGAAGGGGCGCCAAATTGGGTATATGAATTCAAAAATTAATTTAATTTAATTTTTTAATTTGTCAGTTATTATTAGTGGAAATAAGCTTCGGCAAATTTAAATTAATAAAACAATAGGAAGAATTGCAAGAAAACCTGGAAATTAATGCAATGTGCATTTCGATGTTATTTCTTATTTATCAAAAAGTAATTTTTTAACATTGTCATTTGAAAGTTATAAATAATTGGCTATATTACTTTTCTGAACTTATAAAGCTACGATTAAAAAATACGTTAAGAATTATGGTATATTTATGCTATAAGAATTATGATATTTTGATTTAATACAGTTACTTTTGTTTAATACAAATATAGTTATTTTGATATATGTATAGAGGCGCGCATTTACCTTTTGGCCTCAGGTGGAAAAATATCTTGGCATGGATCTGTCTCTGAGGTTAAATTAGTATCCTGCTGTTTCTTTTGAAACATAAAATCCAATTAAAATGCGCATAAAAGCGTGATTCTAAGTACGAACCTTTCGCTTAAACTCTTCATTGCTGTAATTGAAATGCTTCTTTTACAATGTGCACCCAAAACTTATTTCGCGGGCTTTTCATTCTAAAGATTGCCATTAAAAATCAATCCTGTTATTAAATCAACTTCTACTAGTTGGATTAAAAAACCAGAAATGCGTCTTTAACGAACTCCTCGAGGAAATTGCGGCTTAACCTTTACACATGATTACAAAGAATTCAATAAACCTCGAAGCTGCAAGTACGGGACACGACCCACCTCGTGATCGGATCCAAATTGAGCTTGTCAAGCGTAGGTGAAATGAAGTGAGGCTTCTGGCCTCTTTAAAAACCTCCTGAGAAAATCCGACCGTTTTTCGCTTTCTTTGATTTAACGCTATCGACTCCTCCTTTTCGCGTACTATATCTTTGTTTCTTCTTTTTTACGTACTTAACTTCTCTATTCAGCCGGAGGCCATGAAAAGACTCTTGCGGAAATCTTTATCAAAAATAAGTCGGTATGTTTAATACATTGAAACGTTTAAAAATCCATAAAATGTTCTTCAAAAAAAGTTTTTACGGTTTTAATGCTTGTTTTCAATATATTTTGTTTATTTTATTGCAGTTATTATTTACTTAAATCTCAGTGATAGTAAAATACTGTTAGTGATGGCAGCAGGCGGTTTAATGCTATTTCTTCTTTTTTATATTTTTCTGGAATTTTTCAAGAGTTTAACAAGTGTAAGAATTTAATATATTGATATTCGATATAGTTGACTTTAATTAAATTTTTAATTGTGGGTAAGTGTTAGAATTAATTAGTGCCAAATTGGGTGAAAGATGATTCTACCTACTTATTTTCCTCTGAGGTAGAAGTCTTTAGGTGTACTTTCGTTGTACTTGAGCTTCTTTTTCAGCCATATTACCTTCCTTTTTGGAATATACTCCTGATACTGTAAGCCTGGAGATACTAAAAGCTTAGAAATGAGTGTCTTGTAAGTTCTTTTTTTCATTACTTCAGTTTAAATGTTTGCGAAAGCTGTTAATTTTGATTTGTTTTCTACTTAAGCAAATTCTCTAACTTGTTACATAAAGATTTCGTAGTTATTCTAAGTTATGACCCTTTTATAAAATTATGCTAAATAGACGACAGTGTACTTAAACGCCTTAACTGTGTTAAATGCACGACATATCACCAAGTTAAATGAAATATTTTTTAAAAAAATTCATAAATTGTTGGCTGTTTGTTTGCTTACCAGAATACATCATAGCACACGATGGCTATCTACGTAAGGACAGAAATGCTTTCGTAGATTTTCTGAAAGAAGCTGACTTTATTAATCATTGAGACTCTTGGTAAGATCTGTCGTGAGTTCCAGCTAATTAGCAATGTCAGTTACGATAAAAATACGTGTCGTTTTACGGTGTTACGTTTATTTTGTGCGGTGAATTATCGCCACCAGGCTATCTAGCCATCAAACAAACATACACTGAATAAAAGAATTTCACTTTATTCTACCTCATCACTTGTGACTGCTTAAATTAAAATATACGAAAACAAATTTCACAGTCATCCTAGACCTGGCGAGCAGCATGCACGATCTGAAAACAGCTTTTTTTATCGTGCTTATTTTTTATTTATAACAAATTAGTGTTGATTACATTTTGTAATTCATATACACTAGCAGTTAAATATTAAATTTTTAGCACGACTTTTATTTCAAATAATTTTATTATGTTGAATTAACCACTAAATAACACATCAACTTAAAATAAAGAGATTATGAAAGCTTAATTTTCAGATAAAACTTCCACAATGGAATAAAACTTGTGAATAAATAAAGCAACTTATTCTCTTTGATTTCTGTATTACATGTTTTATCGACACATACAAAAAAATATGCATATTGTTTGCATGTAAATAATTATACATTTTACTATTTTTTTTACTACAACCTGACAACTGATAGCGTTTCGAGTTTGATAACGCTTGTAGCCTTTAAGAAAATTACTGGAAATTATCTTCATCACGGATTACAGATGCCTATCGGTCAATCGGGCCCTTTTGTTAGATTCGTTAGTTTTCAACTGCAAAAAAAGTTGTTTACAGACTGTTGTACTCCCAAGCTCCAAATAAAGCCATTATTCTTATTGGGAAAATTCGCAGCTGAGGATATTTAGCTTTTGACAAGTAACGGACGTTATTCGTGTCAGATTTTGACAAGTACGATTTTATTCGCGTTAGCTTTTGATATTAATGAAAATAACTTAAAAGCGAACTCCAAAATGAATAAATTACGTAAATCTCTCTTCAAATTTTTGTCGTAACAGTGCTGTTTTGTGTATTCTTGAGATTTTTCATCTAGAATAATATGGCGGAATTTAAGACGCAGAAAATGTGCAAGCTCTTTATTGAGATTATTTAAACTGATCAGTCAAATTAATAAAAATGCTAAATCTGTGATCCATGTGTCATTTGTCTCTCATCGATAGTGTTTGTTTTTAGCCCAAAGGGGCGGTAGCTCAGAGGGCTATTAGTCTCAAAACGGCATTTTGTGGCGTTTCACAATAAACGGCGAATCACTTTTTAAGTTGTTGCTCACACATATTAAAGAAATTAAATAATGAAGAATCTGCATGGTATATTTGTCCCATTGTGAAAAGACGATGGTTCCTACAGAAATCAAATTTTGAATAACGTAATCCTTGCCCCGAACACGGGCACCTGAACGCCCGAATCTTGAATTTCGAATTTGTTTTATTATCGATTTCATATTTTGTTAAACTTTAACAAATTTTTGATTAATAAACTCCACGATTTCAAAGCGACCAATGGCAACACTGTACTGGAAAAAAAATTATCTCCAGTGTGAGACTGTCTATCGGAAATTCTAAACATATGCTGTTTTTAAGTATTTTAAATATTTCAAAGAGGCGGCAAACTGATTGATAAAACGTGCAATATTTCAAAACGAATTATAATTATGTACAAATATGGCCGTGATAAAGTTAGATTCACTGTTCTGTACGCAGAACCGAACCTCAATACTGATCATATACGCGATGCCATTTTCGGACTTTGAAATACGATAAAGAATGTAAAATGGTCTTGGGCGGAGAGATACCTATTTGGATACTTTGGAAGAAAGGCAATTCGCCGAAGAACTTCAATATATGAATCGCGAGTTGCGGACTAATTCCAACCTCTTTACTACCAGAAGATATACGACGATCGATGTAATTTTTTTCAAATCAAAGCTTGAGAACGGCTATGTACACGAGTACGTATAGTTACCGTTTTCCGTTATATGGAAGAATAGAATAGTTAACAGTCATCAAGGAAATTTAAAAGGCGGTAGTAAAGAAGCCATGCCATTAGTACCACTTCTAACGGTAATCGGTAATTTATAACAAAAAATAAATAAATAAATAACCACCTCTTTGGGAATAATGCAAAATTTGAAAGCTTTCACATGTTTTAAGTCCAAAGGGACAATTTATCCAGAAGGACTATTAATTTCATTTTAGCATTTTGCGTTGATTCACTATAAACGGCCAATCACTTTTTACATTGTTGCCACCAAATATTAGAGCCCTGTAGTATATTTAAAGAAATTAAATAATGAATAATTTGCGTGTATGTATCTATGTTTCTCGCACTGTGATAAAATAACGGTACCTAGAGCCATTAAATTTTGGAATAACGTATGTTTCCACCCGAATATGGCCATCAGGGAGCCTAAATTTGGAATTTGTCTTATTAGTTATTTGTTATTTTGTAAAGCATTTATGGGTTTTTGATTTAGAAACTCAACGATTTCAAAGCGAGCAATAGCAACACTGTACGAAATAAATAAAAAAAACACTTTTATCTCCAACGCGCGAGGCTGTGTATCTAAAGATATGCTCTTTTAAACGCGCTCATTTATGAGTTTTTGATTAAGAACCTCAACGATTTCAAAGCAAGCAATGGCAATACAGAACGGGAAAAAAACATTTTTATCTCCAGCGCGCGAGACTCTGCACCGAAAATTTTACGCTCTCTTTAAATTATTGTGTTATTTTGCTATTGAATTGAATTCTATGGTCTAAGTGCGAAGAACATGATATTTGATAAATATAGGTAACACACAGAACGTAAAAGAAAATTCCCCTTTGGGTGTAATATGAAATCTGAAATCCTTCAGTTCCCCTTATTCTTTCTTTCTTTTTTTTTAAATCATGAAAATTTGATTTCATTTATCATTTTAATACAGCTCATCGATTAATGTCGTTATAAAAGTCATTACTTCGTATTCAGTTTCAGTTTCTTCAAGCAATACAAAAAAATTTTCGATGACTGAGAGCTTTTCCACTGATAAAGTTTAGTGTTTTAATTACCGATTCCATAATGTCGTCTATCTGCAAACTTTTGACACAGAATGCTTCTTGATGATTAATACATGGCTAAGCATATTCTGAAAATTTCCTTCTTTCACAATATTTCTTAATTTTAACGATACTCCATTCTTTTACCGAGCATAGCAAATGCACAATTACATACAAATCCAGTCGTTTTATTCCAATTTGGTTTTATATTTACAGTTTTTATTTCAGAAACAGGAATTATTTCTAGTAATTTCCCAATGATCTCACATTTATCAGTAGTACCTCATATGTAAAGGACAAGCTGTGCTACTTCTGTGATATCAGTACTCCCAACAACTACTGAAAATGCTGCAAAATCTAAAATTTCTACATTTAACTAACATCGTGAATCACTAGCAATCTCGTTAATACCTTCTGTGTTGGTTGACGAACTAATATCTTCATATAATCATTATTTTCAGAACATTGTTCCATTGACACATAATAATTTTTGTTGTTGTTATTTTTAAATAATTTTGTTTGTCAGGAGAAAGAAATTCAACAGATTTAATCAAATAATCTTTAAAGAATTCACCACCACTAAATGGTTTTGATCCTTTTGCAATGACGTGCGCGAAAGCAAATCTTGCATAAACTTTTTCTTCACTGTATTTCTTTAGTAAAATTATTTTGCTAATGCTGTAAGCCAGATTTTTAAAAGTGTAGTTCACCCTTCAGTTTACATTTCATTTTTTCAAATGTTTCTTTATGAGTCGTTACGTAATGGCGACGTTACTTGTATTCTTTTAGAACTCACAGTCCCTTATTACAAATAAAACATGCAATTTTACTGAACACAACACCAGTAACGCAGATCTAACAGCAAGCACAAATAGCAGGTTTTACAAGTTAGTTTGTCTCCATCTATTAAGCAATATGAATAGCATAGTCGGACATCCAACTTAACTAGTAGCTGATTCAAGGAAACTAAAAGTAATAAATCGCAAGAGGGGGAGGAAACGGTTCCCACCGGGATATAAAAGTTCTACCAGTTATCAGCTGGCGAATAAACATATTGACTGTAGTGACGTCACACCTTAGCCTAGTAATGCTAGGCTCGCTAGCATACAAAGTCTTCTAATGTTCTTTATATTTTAAATTGTCATTTCCTGAGATGCGATGATTAATGTCTCTTTCTCCCCTTAATTTCTTCTTCAGGTCTGTCAGAACGCTGTATGCATGCATTACATTTGTAATTTTGGCTGTGTGCCCACGGTAGCTTTGAACTCAATTGTAATGTAATGACTGCTGGAATGTTTGCTAGTGCTTTTCTGTTTTCTTAATAGACACTATATTTCAAGCCACTGGCCAAAGAATTTATGCTACATAGACATCTACACGTATTAAAACAAATGCATAAATGAAATGTACTGACGAGCTGCATAAAATTGCTTCGGGGGCCGCCGGTTTGAGACCACTGGTTTAAGTGTTTCAAAATATCTCCTCCTGATGATCACTCATCTTATTCTGTGTTGGGGGGGCGGGGTTGAGGAAAGAAATAGCTCGGCTGCTCGACATTCATTTATATTCATCCACTCAACAAAATTCAAAATATCAGATTGATATTCAATGTAAATAACAAAAGTTCTTTTCAAATTTGTCTTCCGAAACGGATTCTGTTTCTTCAACCAATAAAATTGCAACTAATTACTAAGCATCTGACGCTGATAACATTGAAAGGAGCATCTAGTTAAAATTCTTGCCATTGCATCGTATATTCTGTAAAGGGAAAGTCGAGGAAAGAAGAAGTCAGCATGCGCTATTTTCTCTATTCATCTTCACGATGTCTTCTGGGTAATTTCTATAGTTTCGCAATCATATTTAATCTATAAATCTTTTTCTTTCTTAAAGTTTATAATTATACTATAATGATGCTTCTCTTATTCATTTGTTAGTTAATCGTTTTATTCTTTTGCAATTAATCACAATATCTGTGCGGCTTAGAAAATTTCCCTAACGCAACAATTGGCTTAAACTGCATGAAGTCATAAAAAAATTAGACATTCCCATCCTATTCTTTCCGTCGCCTATCCATTTATTTAATCATTCTAGCGACATGGATAGCTACCAGATTAGCTAGCTGAGCTGTTACCATTGATAGCACGTCACCGTTCAGTTACACGTTATAAAAATAAAGCATTATATGGAATGATATGTTTTAAAATCAAAGCATTTATCTGACACATATAGTATAATGTTATAATTATAGAGTAATTTTTTAAACTAGAGAATACTTATGAAGTATTTTAAACTAGTTGTGATAATGAATTATATGTGATTCTTTCTCTAATTGAATTCTGGACTATTTCAATAAATTATTAAACTTAGAAAGCTTTTTAAGGCAAGAGTTTCTTCGAATTATATACTATTTAAGTCAATTCACATATTTCAAATTAATTTATTTTATTCGAAGATTTGGAAGAAGATATTAATTTAGTTCATAATTTTCACTAATCGACACCCCAACCAAATATTTCTGTGCAATTTAAGGATGAAAGTATTAAGTAAATTTACAGCATGCAATCCAAATCTGTTCATGTTAAGAAGCTGAATAATACAGTGTTTTAGCTGTTACATATTTAACACTACGCCATGTGGAGGGTGGAGTTCAACTAGTGACCCGTGAGAAAGAAGCACATTGGTACTTCTCAGTATCTCGTCGACAAAAAACAACGACTTAATACATGCAGTGTTTTCTATTTCATTGTACGCTTTCTCTCTGCTATACATTAGAAGACGGTTTCGAAAGGCTAGTACCTCATTTATTTGCGATTTACGATTTGGCACCATAAACAAGTTTTGTCGTATTAAGATTAAAAAAAGGTAAAATCGTCAGCAACCAAGTATATCATATTGTTGTTATATGTGTATTCCTTCTGAATCGTTGCCTCTTTTTTTCCCCACCCCCAAAAAAAAAAAAAAAAAAAAAACTTTCGTTTCTAGCACAGAAGACAAAAATTCTCTTCTAAACATTGATTTCTTCACGGAATTCAAGCTAAGGTATTTATAAATATGTTTATATATAAAAAAAAACACGTGAGTTTTAAGTTTTTTTGAAAAACAGAAGGAGGCCAAATTTAAAAGTAATGGTTGACAAACTAAAAGGAAATGAAAAAGTAATGTTCAGTATGGACATAATATTGTCTGATGAGAGAAAAATTATCATTCATTGCTGGTTTTCTCTTCGATTCATATTTGCAGTTTTGTGTCTTAGAATTAAAGCAGATTTGAAACAAATGATATTTATTTAAAATATTATTATATTAAGCAGAAGCATTGTAAGACCGTATGATGTTAGATAAATAACAATTTTGGAGCACGCTTACGTGTTATTTTTAGTAAACGTATTTTGTGCAGAATCGAGTACCTTTTTCTTCATCGGGCAAGAAATTTCCTTCAGCTTTTGCTGTTAACGAAGAAAGTTTACATTTATTACCTCAAAACGCTTCCAGGCTTTTTGTTATAAAATTGCATCAAGCAATATTAGTGAGCCAGGCATTTTGTTTAAGAATATAATATCGGAAATCTGATATTTGATTCAGAACAATGCATTACCGGCACGAGAGAGTTGGGCATAAAGAAGTAATCACTCATGGCTACAGTCCCTGCTAGACGGGACTTTTCTGAGAAACGAGATTCTGGTAGCACTGGTTTAAACGGGAGGATTCCTAAAAAAAAGAGCCCGCCTGAAGCGAAGTCCCGCCGAGCTACGGAAGCAATGTTGCGGCTACGGGGGGGGGGGGTTCAAACCTCACCGAAAATGTCTCAGTTCTGCTTCTGAAGGATCAAGTGATCCCGATCTGAGCGATAATCGATTACTGTTTCGCGTTCAAATCTTTGTAGTAAAAGTGATAATGGTAACCTAGCTACGTGTGTTTCCTGGAATTGTGCGGGTTCTGAGAATTGTCCCTTTCGACGTCAAGTCCCGCGTAGCTGAAACATAATGTGATCGGGACCTAAGACATATTTAAACATATATACCGTATTCCCTCGCGTATTCCTCCCCTAACTTTTTAGCGCTAGGTTCTGAAAATTTTAAAAATTCTAATAATTTCTGCTTTCCTCTGTTGTACATAGTTTTTCCTCTGAGGGCCAGTTCATTGGAAAACTATATTGCTTTTTTTTTAAATTTTTTTTTTTATTTTCATTCAATGTGTTTGTTCAATTTGAAATTACATTTTTTATTAACATTTCCTCCATTTTAGTTTCCTTTGCATTTATTATTTGAAGCGAATTTTGCGTAGATTCGTCTTACTACCCGGACGCGGTAGGTGCTTTCACACTTACGTAAACTTTCCAAACATGTAATTTCACATTCCTTCTATTATTTATGTTCCAGCTTATTGTATCTTTATCTACGCTGATGCGTTCCATCTTTTAGAATCCGGGTCTTTTTTTCGTCCACATTTCTCCTTCTTTCCTTCAATGTGCCTCTTGGAAACTGCGGTCAAGATTCATTCATGTGAGGTGTTCCTGAGGCTTTGAAAAATACTTGAGCCGGAGCAAGATGTACACGGCTAAGTTACCGTTAGAAATTGACTCAGTAACCGTCGGATCAGTAGTTTATCCATGACTACTTGTAATTTTGTTGTGTTCTTACTATAACAGTTAAAAGCAAATGGTTAAGTTCACCTTTCCTGATTTTGTTAATTAATTGTAACAAAGTATACAAGGGCTATCGGCCTAAATAAGATTTTTAAAGAAGTAATATTGTGATCGTTGAGAACTCTTTCGCGACTGGATTGTATAAATATTTATTACACGAGGCTGAAACCTAGGAGACACCATGCAGGAAGCCCATTTGGCTTCCGTGATGCGAAATGGGACAAATAATCAGAGCTCTGTGGCTAGATTAGGATTTTTTTACAAACATATATAAGGTATTTTCTCCCTTCTTTCCACATGCATTCTGTTGTAACCGGAAGCACTTCTGGACGCAAATTTGGGAGGTTCGAAGTTTGAATCCCGGCAATCACAGTGAGGATTTCTTCAGGTTTCTGGCTTCGAAAACTACTAAAATGCCACTATAAGTGGCCCCCAAACTAAATTGGCAGACGATGATTCGTCACCATCAGGATTTGGCGTTTGTATCCCCTCATCCCCAGTTCTCTTTAAAAAGGGAATTTTCACCCTGTTCCTGCATGCCTTCGTGGTGTAACTGGAAGCACACTCGTCGCATATACAGGAGATCCGGAGTTCAATTCTCGGAGAGGGCACTGCACATTTTTCATCTTCCAGTGTCTACATATTATTGTTGTGTTATGGAGGAATTTCAATGAAATTATAATTTAAATTAAATATATTTCTATGCTACATATATAAATGTACCGCACAAATATAAGGAACAGCATTTTAGAAAATAAGTTTAATAACCCTTCCTTAACAGATCAATGCTTTACAACTGGACTACGGAAGCCGCTGAAGGTTTCGAGTTAAGATTTTTGCAGTCGCCTGAACTTTTAATTTTTTTATGAGTTTCTTTCACCTTTTTTAATTCATACTGTTCGAAAACATTATTTTGTATTACATTTTTATGTGAGTTCTTTACAAAATATTTCTTTTTTACCTTGTTATTATTTGCATAATTTTTAATAAACAACCGTTAAAATAGTTTTAAAAAAGTTAACAGATCTTATATGTTACGAATGAAAAATTATAGCCCTGTATTCATCAGTTGCGTTTTATGCTTTTAATAATGGCAGTTTAAAAACCATTTGGTCAGATGCTCTCAAAATCATTTTTAATTCAAAATAAAAAATCCCTAATTATATTAACAATTTTCCAATTTTAAATTAAGTTCCTCCCCCCCCAAAAAAAAAACTAGTATTATATACGCATAAAGCATGTAAATTAATCAGCATTTTTAAAATTCTCTTTAATTATTAGTTTATTAAACGTATTTTCGGGATTTGGAGTTATTTCTAAGCGGAAAAAGAGAGGAATAAAAAAAGAACAATTATAAACTGATGTGCCAAGTACAGATGTAAAACCTAAATTGCCAAAGAAGTATCTAATTATCATCAATTTTTAATCATATCATCAGTGTTGAATCAAATTAATCAAAAGAAAAAGCTGATATTTAATATGTATAGAACATATAAATTGATCAGCATGCTTGCATTTTCCTCTCCTTCTTAAAAATTAACCTTAATATATTGGAAAATTGGTGTTAAGATTAAACGAGAAAAAAGTGGAAGAAAAAGAACAAGCATAAATTGATATATCAGGTACAAACATAACATCTAAATTTGTTAAAAAATTAAGATATTCAACTATTCTTTATAATTATATATGAAAATATACTGCTAACTATTCAACTGATTTCAATATTCTCAAAAAACATATTAATAGCTTAAGAGTTAATTCAACAGAAGTGGGACTTTTCTGATAATCATGTAAAAATACAGTAAATTTTTGCTTATATTTCCCGGTTTTATAGTGAAAATAATAAATATACAAATATTATTATTACTAAGCTGAAATATAATCACATTCATTTATAATTGTTACTTATTTATGACTTTATGTAAACAATTAATAGTTTTGATTATTTCTTAACGCGATAGAATTTTCTCAAAAAATTTAGAAGATTCTTTTAAAACTTAATTGCATTATAAGCATAAATCAACAATCTTTTTTCTGAAAAATGGAATTTAAGAATATGAGACGTAAAAAAATAATTTTTTAATGGTAACTTTCTCATGAACTGTTATACTTTTGTTTACAGACTTCAAATATTTATAACGGTACGAAATGACAAACGTAACAAAAAAATTGCCTTCAAAACAGCAATGTAATTTAAATCTTTTAAATTACCAGAAACACACAAACAGGTCATTTCACAGCATCAAAATAAGGAAAATGCAAAAGTTTGCTTAAGTTCATAATATCTTTAATACAAAAGTTCATTTATGACTTGTTCCAAACGCTTCTGTTACAAACTTAATAAACGAAACTTCTGTTTTTCATTTATAAGCTGTTCGTAACCCCTGAACTTCACATCGGAGGGCATCTCACAACATTCATTGCAAGAGAAGATGCCAATGTAAATTTAAAATTAGGCAGAAAAAAAAAAAACAAAGCCGTAGATGTTTCCAGATAATACCCCCCCCCACACACACCCAAGGAAGAGGGGTGGGGGGAGAAAAATTCTGCAAAAATATTTTTGCTCCTGAAGAATAGGGATGCGTGTCTAATCACCCTCGAAGCAGTAGAGTTATTTAAAACCTACTCCAAATGCCTAATTTTAAATGGTTGACTAAAATCGAAAACAAGCTGTTTGGCGTCTAAATTTAGTATTTGTGGACATTTCTTGGTCATTTAGCAATTTTTTAAACCTACTTTTAATTATTTGGCAGCTTTAGTTTAAAAAAATTTATTCTAAAATACTTTGATAATATTAACCGAATTGTTGACCAGAATAAGTGATCTAATTTCGATGTTTCGTGAATGCTAACGGGCGAGACTTAACGCAATGCAAAAGCAATATCCGAATTACGAACAACATCCAACGCTAATCACGATCGCATTAAACGGTGTCTACGGTATTTAAAGATACAAAAAGGAGAGAAACTTAAAAAAAAAAAGTTCAAATTGAAATAAACTTTCGAATGTGACCTGCAGCATCCAACATGACCTAACAGAAAGAAAGAAATGAATTTTCTATATTTTATCACATTCCACAATTATACCCATCCTGTATGAACTCATAAAATATCCTCGAGCGCAAAACGCGTGCAACGAAAGTTAAACGGAATGAAAAGTTTTTGAAAAGAATTGCTGGAAAAATTTGGAATAATAATGAGAAGAGAAAGAAGTGTTTTTGTTGCGATTATAGCGTGTTAACTGGATGACCTTTAGACAGAGGTGCGGCTATCAAAGATTTTGACCCGTGAAATTCGAAAATGACTTTAGCTTTTCTCCCGCTCTTTCTCCCGTTTTCTTACACGATCAACGGGTATCGTAAGGTGCAACGGCGTGTTTATAAAGTAAATTGAATTGTTTGTTTCATCTGGGTAAGCTTTTGTGATTCGTTTTTCTGATGATGGTTCTCAAAGTAATAACAAATTTTATCTTCAAAGAGATTTTTTTTTTTTTTTCCTCACTCAAAGAGAAAATTTTCCTTCGGTATTTTAACTTAGACCAAAAACACTTTTGAAATTAGAAAAATTAATAAACATCTTAAGAATAAATTATATTTATAAGCCTGTGTTATACCTTCACTTGCTCATTACAGTGGTACCACGACATCGTCCGCTTTGAAATACGTCCAACATCATGAGTGGACAGGAAAATTTTTGTTTGGAATACGACTCAAGTTCGAAGAGTTACGACTGCTCACTACCCTTGTTGAATTCTTTCGAAACAATGCTTCAGTTGCCTCTGAGCATATCAGTACGTCTGTTGCTGCTATAGCAGAAGCTACTATAGTATTTAATACACAATCCGCGCTATAACTTTGTAATTGCAAACGATTTTTTTTTCACGTAAATGTTTCGTAAATTCAATAACAGTGAGTTTTAGGAAAGTTAATGAGAAGAATTCAGCAAAGTAGAAAATAAGACCACTACGGAAGTAAAAAAAAAGATTGTTGAAAAGTATGAAGATGGCATGTGTATCCGAGACTTGGGTTTTATTACTTAATAATCAATGGTTTAGTATGGGATTGTCATTAATCTCTTGAATCGTAAATAAATAAACTTAAACAATCTGATATTACGTAATATTCTTAGCTTAAATATGTACAAAGTTAGATAAAATGCCATGACGTAAATAAATGAAGCTCTTTATGAGGATGAATATCATAACATATATGTAGTATGCAGCCAAACTGCAATTGCACTTTTGTATAATGCAGAAAATAAAAACATGCCTTTAAAATTTTTTATTAATATATTTAATATATTTAATATAATTTGAAATGCTTTGATATTCCAAATAGCCAGTTTATCAAGATAGATATAGAACCAATAGATAACTTGCCAGTTTGCCAAGCATTATCACTAGAAGTAATAGAAATCTTATATTACGTACTTCCGATTGGTTAACATGATGTAATACATGTGTCGATGTAGGTTCAATATAGACTTCGGAAAGTTTAAAATTATTAGGACAATACGTATTTTCAGTAAAAAGAGAATCGATTGTATCGCTTGTAAGAAACTGAGTATGAAAAGAAATGTTGAATTTTTCAGATACTTGTTTTTTCAATTCAAAAGGTTTATTAGTCTCGAAACGCGATTTTTCGTTTTTTTCACTTTACCAATACCAATATTGAATTACAACTGATTTATCGTTCTAGCGCGACGTTATCAATTCTGTTGAAATACAGCCGTTACCGGCACATGATTATATGGTATATCGGTGAAAGTTGGATTCCGGAAAGACGTAAGCGATGCAGAGGTTTTTCACTTTAATGATTTGTTTCACTTTTTATTCAAGTTTGTTGCCATTCAGAAAAACGTAAAATATTATTCTTTCATGCATAGTGATTAAAAAAATAAGCTATTTAAAAGCAATAGATACATTTCTTAAGAATATGATTTTTTCACTTTTGAATCTGATTGATTTAAGTAAAAAAACAATAAAATCACGATATATCTAATTAAAAACTTTCAGTACTTTCACAGAATTACGTTATACATTTTTTCGCTTTTTGTTAGTGCATATAGAACGTTAACTTTTTAGTCTAAACGTACATCTAGCTAGTGTCCTGTCAAACGTTTCGCTATTCCATCTCGGTCGTCCCTAATGATAAACCATATTAAATTTTAAAAGAGCCCTTTTGGGCGACCATTAAAATCTGCAATCCATCAGACCTATTTTTTTTTTAAAGATCTTTTCTTTACATTCATAGCTTGAAATTCACAACAAAATTCCAAAAGCAATTTCTTATACTGCGTGAGGTTATAACAGTACATTTATTTATTAAGTGGAAGTGGTTTCTCTACGTTGCTCACCCAGTGTGTTCTTTCATAAACAGAAAGCGCAAACCCTGCATAATAACAAGTTTTGTCCGGTTTTTCATGAAATTAACCATCCCGGCAGCGTCACCGTAAAACTCGTCTACTGATCTTCAAACGCAAATAAAACTGCAAAACCAAGTTCTGTCTTCTAGCTCCAGGGCACAACCTCCTCATTGCCGAGGGTTGGCAGGCCACAAGATAAAGGTCAAACCTGTTCTTTTTCTGAGAAGTGACCTCCCGTCGCACGTGCCCTTAACCCTTTTCCGTCTTTCTGTGGCTCGAGAGGGCCTGGAGAAAGGTATGCAAGACCCCGTATACAAAAACAATAAAGAAAATCACGAGGAGATGATGATGTTATATTAAAATCTCAAACGTTCCTGTTTGAAGTGGCTTGAGGTAAGCTTTTCAAGGAAGTGAAGCCTCAGCTGCTTCTTAAGATGCTGCGATTTATTTTATGTCCTAAGGGATGTGGAGTGATTTCTCTGGCTGTGCAGGAACTGAGTGACTGTTTCTGAATTCAAAACTCGTTAAGAGAAATTGCGCAAAACTGTACTGATGAGAGCCGAGAAATATTTTTGTTCATCTAGAATCTTAATCGAACGGAAATTCTTTTAGCTGATTACTTAACAAATTGGTTGGTACTGAGCGGAATAAAAGGCCAAGGGAAAATCTTAAGATCATTACTTTTAAAATTACTTTTACTACTATACAAACTGTTTTGAGAAATTTTAAATTCACCATTCAGTAATGTCACTGAAAATACGGTGAAGAGAAAGCAAAGTATTCTTAAAAAGAAAAAATAGGAGAAAAACGCATAGAAGAATTACAAGAGTATTTTATATCTACCAATTAAATTACTTTCAGACAATTTTCTATGGTTTTAAAACAAAGAAATAATACTTAATAAAAATAAATAAATAAATAAATAAATAAACTCAAAAGGTTCAGATTTTAACAATCGCCCAAAAGGACTCATTTTAAAGTTTAATACAATTAATTTAATACAATCAAGATTATCGACAGAGATCGCCCAGGTGGAATAACGAAACATTTTATAAGATATTAGATGAATATGCATTTAGATTTATTTACACGGGAACGTTATATATCTTCTGTATATTTAAAACGTGAAAAAATGTGCAATGCAATTCTATAAAAATATTTGATATTTTTAATTAGATAGTGTATCGTACGAATACGTATATTAAACGTAATTAACGTAATTATTAAACATAATATTAATTAAATATATAGGATTAAAAGGTTAAAAAATGCTTTTAAATAATTTAATCTGTTAATTAATAACAGGAAAATTAAATATGAAAGTATAATATCTTATGTTTTTAGAATGGAAACAGACTCGAATGAAAAGTGAAACTACACAAAATTGTGTTTCAGGAATAATAGCTCTTTCGAAATTAAAAAAAGAAGAAAAATTAGTGAAATACGTTTTGTTACATAATAATATTTATTAATGGTGCATTTAATACTTACTTATGCGTCTAAAATGCGTAATTTTCATAAAATAGAACTAAAAAAATAAAATAGAACAATATATATGCTAAGGAACAAAATATCTTATTTATGATAATTACTTTAATAAAAACTAGTGCCCGCCAGCGGCCGAGCGGTGAAGTCGCTGAACACTGGTAGTTCGGTCCGAGGTTCGAATCCCGCGAACGGGCTGGCTGCATGGGCGTTTTCGTGGTTTTCCCCATGTGTAACGTGTATACGAGCCAGTTTCCCTTAGAAAGACCTCCACGAAGGCATCCCTCCCCTTAGGCAGATAGCCCTAGTGTGCTTTGCCGTAATTAAATAAGCCAAAGCCTTAATAAAAACTATGCAAAAATATTGCTCCGCAGTGTTTAATCTTAGAATAATAATAATAATCTGAAAGCTTTTAGATTTTATGTTACGCCTAAAGGGGCGTTTTTCTCACGAGGGATTGAAAACGGAATTTGAAAAGTGATACAGGCAGTCAAAGTCGTTCGACGCAAAATACCGTTAGACATCGTAACGTCTTTGCGTTGCTACGCTACCAACATAATACCAGCAAGAAATGTTAAGAAACCTCGCGCATATATTATCCGTGCTTAAAGATGCACGTGATGTCAATGGAGTGCTTTGAAATCGTTGAGTTTGTTAATTAAAAATGAAAGTTTTACAAAATATGAAATGGATAGTAAAACAAATTCCAAATTTGGGCTTCCAGATACCCATATTCGAGTGGAGAACTACCTTATTCAAAATTTGATCTCTCTAAGTACCGTTGTTTTTTCACACTGCGAGAAATATAATTCAGGGCTGTAATATTTGGTCGCAACAGTTTGAAAAGTGATTCAGGCTTTTATAGTGAACCAACGCAAAATGCCAAAAATAGCCCTTCTGGGCAAATTGCCCCCTTTGGGTTAAAAAAAAATAAGTTAACGATAATTTTGCGAAATATCGGTTCTTTTAACTTATTATTTTAACTTAAAATTATATTATTATTTTAACTGAAGAAATAGCTTGAATATCTACATACATCACAATGGGATACGTTATTAAAGACTAAGGAGCGAATTTAGAGCTTTTAATAATTGGTGTTTCAAATATTTTCATTCTTCGTCTATAAATGCAGTCAAGAAGCACTGACTAAATAATTAAAAAATTGATTAAAGTTCTTCATTCTCCTTCGACGAATATAAAAATATGAGCATGTATAAATAATATCAGGTTTGTAAATACGAATTTGTATAAGGTATGTGGCAGCTTCATTTGATTTATTGCTTGTACAAATCTGATAGACATGTTGCAACGCTTGCTTGTCCTTCATCTGAAAAATGATTTAACCTCTACAAAAAACACACGCAGCTTCCAGCTGTCAGTACATCATAACTCAGAATGTCACTGTTGGTAACTGAAATTCGTTTGTGCTGTTTCCAACCGTGAACTGTGGTGGTAGCAAATGTATCTAGCTTAGTGAATTCATATCCATGAGTTAATATATGGGAGACGTGCAAGGCAACTGGAAACTCATTAGCTTAGATGATGGCATTCTCGAATCTCACATCTTGTTGAGTATTATTTCTATATTTTAGTAAAATTTATAACTTCGTAGAACTACCAGTCATGTTTTAACACATGATATACAAAGATTAAAACGATACCTTTCACTAAGAAAATCATAATTAATCACTTTCAGAGAAACATCATTCTGTAAAGACCTTTCAGAAATCACTAATGTAGTTGTTCCTTGGCATTATCATCTGTAGGTAATTGAGCGAATATAAATTGTATACTGGTAAGAATGAAATTTACATTCTTTTTAATCATTGCCTTACATAAGAAGCCGTTTCCAGTAACACCTTTGGTTGAAGGTAAACGTTTGCATGAGTATTTCTGCTTTGTTTCGGTTAGAGAGAACTGAGTAACTAAAGAACAATCTACCAATAACTTTCCCGGCCAACTCGGATAGTTGTTATCGACGCTGACTGTCATACCGAAAGGCCCGGGTTAAAATCCCGGAGAAGGCATGCATGTTTGTAAATGAATAGTATCTGTGCGTCATGGAGGGGCATTCCAAATATGCGACAAGCCGGAAGTCCTCTCGAGAGGCCGAAGGTAGGAGAACAGAGGAGCGAGACCCTCGGACCTGTCCTCCCGGGGTACTCTCCTTCGAAATTGAGGGCGTAACTGAGCAAAGTGTCGTACTGCCAGATGTATGGTGTCCAATGCTCTTGCCAACGACAGGCGCTATTTTGACCCCTTGCCAGGATGAATTTCGTGCTGATCTGATGTTACTGTCGATCTGGTGGGATAAGCCACAAACAAGCCAATATGTTTTAATAAGATGATTGTAACAGCGATGCTAATTAATATCTAGCTATAATCTCTAACGTTACTTAATGGTTTTTCAGCGATGCAAATGAGGCTCGGCCTACCCCTTATGAATGTCAGAGTTTATCTACATAAAACTGGCCTATTTGGAACCAGAGGATATATGCCTTGGCTAGGCACTCTTTCCTAGTTATAATTTGATCGAACGCACATGGAATGCATTCTGGTGACACGTTTGGGGATTTTACCACCACCTGGAATATAGGGCGAAAGTCGTATTTCATGATTTCTTTGAACATGTTCATTTTTCTGTTTGCGTTGCTGTGCGAGATGATCAGACACTGCATTAAAATCTCTGCACAACCGAATATCGATGAAATTTCATAGGATAAGCCTTACCAATTAGGTCACCGATTATGCTTTATTTATTATGAAACCGTTACAGGGTAAGAATGTTATTTTTCATTTACACATATACCTTTTTAATGTGGTTTTATACATATCGTTATAATTTGATTCGAGTGTCATGATCCAATGACATGCAAAATCGCTGGCCTCAAATTTGATTTAAAAATTGAGGCAGGAACCTGATTAACATTTCATTATGATTTTACAAAAATGTATTGAAGGTTATTAGCATTAATTAAATTAATGTAAATTCACTTGAAAAGTACATTTTGCAGAATTTATGAATTTCTCTCAAGCTTCAAATTAAGGCGTTTGACCACTAAATATGTATGGTTTCAAATTACATAATCTTTCGTAATTAAATTCAGTATTTGAGTTTCTCTAACAATTGAAATTAGATTGCGAATTTCTGATTTTATGATATCTTAAAGATAGGATGAATACAATGTTTCTCAATATTATGAAAGAAATTTTTTTTAACAATCTGAAGGTTTAGGTTCATTTTCATTCCTTTTCCTCTTTTACCGTTTAAGCAATTCAGCCATAGCGGTTTTCAGTAAAGTGCATTAAATGATTGTTTTAATAGTTCTCGCATTGCTTAAAGGTTCATTTATTTCCAGTCTGGAATGTGGATAGAAAATTTACATCCGTGAGTTTTTTAAGTTCCTATACCCCAACATATAATAGAAAGGTTTTGCATCGCTAGTATTAGAAATTCCTTATTGTTAGTTCGTCTTCAGTTGTTGTTTTAGTTAATCGACAAAACATGGATGTTTTCCCGCAAATGGGGCTTAAATGTTTGTAGAAATAATTCAACTATTTGAAGTACACTGGAAATATACTCCGATATTCGAAAGTATGATGAAATCTGATATGATAATTTTCTCAATGGCAAGTGTAAATTTGATATTTGCATCGATAATTAATTCGAAGTTAATAAATTAATAAAACAGGTATAGATTATGATTAATGAATTTTGATTCCGTTTGTCAACCGAAGTATACGTAATCAGAAACTGTGTTTCGCATGGTAATTAATGTAAAATGAATTAATTCATTCCTGGGTGACAGATTATTGTTTACTTAAACTGCCTCCAGCTGGTATAATGGTTAGTGATGCTGACTGCCGTTCCGATGGGCCCAGTTCGAATGCTGGAGAAGGCATGGATGTTTGTAAGTATGTAGTTTGCATAGATGTTTGCAGGGGGCACTCAAAATACACGACGTGCCGAAAGTCTTCTCGAAATGTTGGTGACAGAGAAAGATGACTAGAAGATCCTCGGGATACACCCGGCCTGCCCTTCAAGCTTGGGATGAAAGCTTAGCAATTAGCAAGGCCTAGGGATAGCTAATATATACCCTATGGAAATGCGTAGGTGCCGGGCTCAAGCTGTACATGTCTATTTAAATTTTACAATAGGACTTTGTGCATAGGTTAATAACTCAAAACCAACAGAAATCATTAAATATGAAACATAAATCATTAATACAGTACTAAGCAGATAAAATAAACGAAAACTTTATAACTATACGAAGGACATTGGACGGCATAAGTAGAAAATGACGAGGAAGATCTTATTGTTCGGATGAGGCGCCCCGTTTCATCAAAATGCCAAGTAACTGACTTTATGCGGCATCTTTTATTTTGACACTATTTTTTTTGCTTGAGACTCACTGAGCCTATGTTTCATTTGAAATTTATCCAATGTGGTTTATTGTTACCGTTTAAAATGTTTCTAAAGTTACTCGATTCAGGGAGGGAAACAACAGGAAATTGGTATTGTTATTGAAAATGCTTATATTATAGCTTGTTACAGCTTATCAGGGTCATAATGTTAGATCATACCTCCTTTTGAATAGTGTCATGGATTAGAGAACTAGGATAATATTTGTTTCTTTCTCTTCTTCTGAAGACATGTCTTCCACAATCGCTTTTTTTATGATTCTGAAGCTGTTGTAGTTTTTTTCCTGTTGAGCACATTTTTATGGTTCTTTAGTAACTTCTCCTTCTCTTCATTATTAATTTTCTAGGATACGGATTGTCTAAAAAGACAATATAATAGATCATGAAAATACAAAGTGTCAAAATGCTTGAAATCTTTGTCTGTAACCCATTCTCACCACAACTTCCTATAGGCCGAATACTCCTGTGAATCCCATGCAGCCAAGGTTTTTTTTTTTTTTTTTTTCTAAAGAGATTCAGCAACTGAAAACATTAAAAGGACGTTTTCCGAAGTCTCTGAGTGTTAATTATGAGGCATGGCTTACCTACAAACACCTTCAAAAATAATGTATTGTTGACTTGAGTGTTTGTAAATCGAGACGAGACACCGTTCATCATTCAGGACAATATTTGCTCAGATAACTTGTTCGTGATCCGATGTCCCACTGTACATACTGATGTTTTCTGATCCTCCTACGTACTTGAAATTTCCACTATAGAGTGAACAAACGTGAAAGAAGGGCCAAGTTTTTTTTCTATTTCTATGCGGTGCTCTCGCATCATGTGGAAGTGCATTCTTTAGCATGAAATTTGGCGGAATTTATTATTACGCTCGAGGCATTATTATTAATGTTTAAACAAAGATTTTAGATGAAATATTTGTACAGTGAAGCTTTTGCTTAATTTAATGAGTTTTTTTTCATTTAATCATATCGCCAAATCTCATAGTATAGATACAAATTTAAAGTTGAATTTATTATCTAGTTTTTAATTCTCCCATTCTCATTCCCTTACAATTCATATCGTAGCGTGTTTAGCACGTTCGCTTATTCGATTCTTTAGAGAACCGGGGACTTGCTAATAAAATAATAAGAAATTCAAAAATGTTGTGTACTCAAGTTTCCTGAAGACGTATTTATTGCCATCATTTTCGGCAGTCAAGCAAATAGTCTCAGAAAAGTGAAATTTTTCTGGCGGATACTTTTCCTTGCAAACGTTGGCGATAAATGATCAATAAGATACAAGTAAACTATTTCCTTCCTGTCGTTTTAAAACCATTCACCCGTGAAAATGCCAAAAAAGTAGTCGAAAGTGAGTCTGAACCCATTTCCGAATTGTAACGAGTGAAGAATTACTGTAATGATAGCGAAGATTGTAATGTTGAAATAGCTGGAAACGTTCAATGAAAGCATCAAGACGAAGAATCGATAAAGAAAGCGAAGGTGGCATACTTGAAGGAGTGTTTATAGATTCCCAGAAAATGCACGTATTACTTACTTCCATAACATCAAGCAGAAAGTTAAAGAAGACAGCCTTTTGTTTTATTTATAAGGTCTGTGCGGATCGTCTTCATCACCCATTGTCAGTCGCAAGTCCATTGAAAAATGCGCTACACAATTTCTCCCGATAATAACTCTCGACAATTTCTCCCGACAATAACTCAATACATTGTTAAATAAATATTATTTTTTCGTTGTTTTTCGTTGTTTAAATATACATTCTAAATGAATAAACAATGTGTAGTTAAAAGAAATATCAACTCAATCACATTCTGCACAACTGGTTCAAAACACTATAAGTTGTTTTCTCGCTCCTTCCAGCATGCCTTCGTGGTGTAACGATAGCACACTCGGTATATATTCGAGAGGTCCAAGTTCGAGTCCCGCCGAGGGCATTGCATATTTTTCATATCTCCTGCTTTAAAATAACCTAATGAATCTACAGTGGCTCCCGAACTATAGGGTGGTGGATAATGATTCTACACCACCAGGATTTGGCTATTGGGTCCCCCTAATCCCTAGTCGCCCCTTAAAAGGGATTTTTTCCGTCCTTTCAATATGCCTTCGTGGTGTAACGGTAGCGCACTCGGCGCGTATTCGAGCGTCCAGCTTCGAATCCTGGCGAGGGCATTACATATTTTCCATAACTGTATTATTTGTTTGTTTTGAATTATTTTTCCTAATTAGTCGCAATGATAATGATTTTGTGTAAGTGCGTATGTAAACAAATAAACTATTTTTATACATTAGAAACATTTATTAATTTTCCTAAAGTATATATATTGTTAATTTTTATCTGAACGGTGAAGTTTAATCGAATACACATATGTGCCCCCGCCCCAATATGATTTGTTTTTTTAAGCATCTAATTATTTTCTGTAATTTGTAATAGCAACCAAAACTGCTGAAGCATGTAAATACTTATGCTTTGTATTTTCAAACGGGTATAATGTTTAGTAATGTACTTAAATAAAAGGAAAGATTTTACAGGAATCTCTGCTGTGTGTTTCCAGTGAGAAAATATTTTTCCAATCATATTCAATATGATAGAGTTTAAATTTAATTTCAGCCTTTTTTATTGCCTCTTTGTGCTATTTTTATTTTATTTTCATTCCCTTGCTCTAAAGATAAGCAAATGAAGGAATGACATGAAATGAGTTGATGAGGCGAAAGTAACAGTATTTCGATTGTTTAACATTTTCCAGCCGAAGAATTCTTATCAGCTAAGATAGCAGAAAAGGATGCATTTCATAAAAACTCTAAAATCATACTTTCCAACTGAATTCTAAATACCAATTCATCTGTAAATTTATTTATTCATTTATTTGATTATGGCAAAGCACACACATGAGAAAACCCACGAAAACTGCCACATGGGCCAGCCTTTTCGGATAGAACCCATGTCAAACTACCAGTATTCAGCGACTTAACCTAATGGTGGGCCGTATTAAGAATCCAAACAATTTTAACACAATTATAACACTTTTTTAAAATTTGATAATAAATATGCCAACAAAGCTGTTAAATAGTCTAATTTAATGAACAATTTACTTTCTAAATATTTTCATTAAAACCAAGATATCATCTGTTTTCATTTAGTTTAATTTGACTTACAAAGAATTTTGTTCCTCTTCCTATGCTTTTTTAATGCAATTGGAAGAACGTTCGGCTAGAAGTAAGGAGTTTTGGTGTTTGATTCTTAGCTAGAGCAGTGCTGATTTTCATGTTTCCTGCTCCAATGAATGTCTAATCGCCGTACAATCCTTTTCATTTAATATAATCCAAGCCTTTAAAACGCTCCGATACATTTACTCCGCTTCATTATTTGATAAAAATTTAATGAACGTGGTACATAAAGTCTAAAAAACAAAGATGACATCATTAGAAAAGAATTAAAAAAATCATTACATTCATGACAACCAAGTTAAGATAATAAAAAGACAGATAAACCACGAAAGATGTCGTGCAACGTTTGTTTATGGAGGATATACCTCGAACTGTTCCATTCTAGTTGTTGCTTTGACAAAAGCTACATTCTAAAATGATTTTCCACTATAATAAATTGTTTATGATTGTACAGTGATTAACCGTAACCGCCAATATAAAATAAAGAATCTGTCGCTCGATAGTGAACGGTTCCAGCAGGTGGAACAGTTCCATGTACAGCTATTCGATGTCGTTAGTTGAAGCTGTACTAAAATGAATTCAGATTTTATAGCCCTTAATCTGAAGTCACGATTTCAATTGATGTAACTGGGAAAACGTGTCTCAGACGGTCATATCCTAGCGCGAAGGTCACAATAATTGCGTGATCCAATAATTTTGTTTTTTTGTTTTTTCCCTTGTAGTTATGTCATTCTGCTGCCGATCTTTTAGCGCTTAAATTCTTTTGTTATTGTTCCTTTTAGGGTGTTCTTTTCCACAAAAGCTATGTTTATTTCATGACTTAATGCTAATGCTATGTTGGTAGTACTTCCATGGTAATATATGTAGCAAAAAAATTGAATTCTATCTTGTTACTGCTTCTTAGATTATCTTTCAAAGCAGGGGTATTTGAATAAACGTTAAAGATAAAAAAGGTATACTTTGTAAGCTTTATGGCATTTTATTTTTTTAACTAAAATATTCTAATCATTGAATATTCTAATCATTGAATATTCTAATCATTGAATATTCTAATCATTGAATATTTTTTCAATTTATAGTGTATGGTTTATTGATTTTTTAATTGCATTCTTATTATATTGCGTAAATAGTCTTTAGGAAAATTTTAAAGAATATACTTTTTAAAGATTTATGCATCTGATTTTCATGATTTAAACAAATTTAAGATTTTGTAATCAAACTTGAACTGCTCAAACACTTTCCTGTAATGGAAATATTTAACCCACGCTATCATGGATTAAAGTTGATAGCTTTAAACTTGCTAAAGCAAAACCTTAATAATTAAATATAATGACAATCTGAAAATTTTTTAATTCTTAATGGATAGAATTTAGTCTAACCGTTAAATAGAAGTACCAGAAAAAATTTTTAAATTACAATTTGATCATCATTTTTACGCTAAACAATTACAATAGGACTACTAGTGAAAAGAACCAATTCCCAAAAGTTTAGACGCGGAACATTAAATCACATTCCTCTCTATTCGCCATGAATCCGTTTCAGATTACTCGGACGTACACCAAATTCAATTTTGGCAATAAGAAATAAAGGCAAAATAATTAATCTGTTCTTAAATAAAAAATCCTATTGTTATTATTTTAACACTGCTTAATACTAAAATATGAAGGCAGTGGGTGAAACAAACTTGTACGAAATTAAGAGAATTTTCAATTTGCGTCTGTTTTTACGAAACGTATTGAACTAAAGGTACTAATTGTGTTGCCGAAGAATTACGCAATCGGATGTGTAAGCGTACACGTGCGTGTCAGCAGAGCTGTGATTGTGGAGAGGATGTGAGCCCATGAGGGGTTTCGGCGATTTATTTGCTTGTACTCCTTCACGACATTCGCCCGTTTCTCGCAAAAACTGAGTAAATTTTATAACGTATGAGGTTAAATATGTTGCTACGAAGGTATGGATGACGGAATGAGATGGAAAATTTTCATTAGATTCGAGGTAGGCGAATCAAAAGCGCAGAGGCTACAGAGCTCAAGGTAACGCCCAGTGTCGTCTGAAATTCGTGAAAGCAGTTTTTCAGGGCACTGGATCCATATCGAGAAGACCTGAACAAGGTCGACCAAGATACACAACGACGAATGAAAATCGTTATTTGGCACTTTTAGCGTGTTACACAGAATTGCTTCAGCTTCACAGCTCTCACGAGACCTGTATGCTGTTACTGGAAACCGAGTTTCACGGTCTACAGTTGACCGAACGCTTCATGGGATAGAGCTGTATTCCAGAAGACCCGCTATTTGCGTCCCGCTCATTGCAGCACACAAGAAATCGTATTTTACTTGGTGCAAAAAAGCACGCGTCTTGGACCAGACTTCTGTGGAACATCGTGCTTTTTACAGGTGAGTCAAGATTCAGCTTGGACACTGATTATCGGCGTACCTCTACCTGGAGAGAAACTGGGGAACAATACCATCATCTCTCATTAAAAGGATTATTACGGTGGTAAAGGTGTAATGGTTTGAGCAGGCATTATGTAAGACGGTCGCACACCCCTGAATGTGTTTGACAAAAACTTCCTGATTGCTATGAAGTATAGAGAGGGGATCTTAGAACACTATGATCGACTTTTCAGGTGCGCAGTTTACCCTGGGTTCTTGTTAATGTACGACAGCGCTCGTCCACATAGAGTTCAGATGGTCGACGGTTACGTGGAAAGTGAGGATATTTGCAGTATGATTCACTAGCTAGATCTCTTGACTTTAACCCTATAGGGTATGTCTGGGAGGCTCTTGGGAAGGCACGTTCATATCACAATTCCCTTCCGAAACCCATCCCGGAGTTGAAAACTTTGCTGCAGGAGTAGAATCGAGTGCCGCAGGAACTCCTTAACTGTCTCCTATCCAGTGTGCCGTAACTTTGCGCAATCTGTTTCGCTGTGAGAGAGATCATATCCTATATTACTCTGATTTTTAGTTCGATATCATAACGTGGATTTTGGAAGTCCTTGCACTATGAACTTTACCTACATTCATGCATACATAAAATGACTCTTGAATGGTACATCTCTTTCTCTGTTAAAAATGTATGTTTATACTAAAATTCATGAAAATCTATCCATTAGTATTTCAGAAATTCGACATAATGTGTAAATTCTCTTAATTTTGCACACGCGTGTATATGCTGTACGTAAATGAAGTACTGCACATCACTATATATAAATGTTTTCTGCTATCCAGATCAAAAGCATTTGTTCAACATTCAGTAACGTCTCGTTGTTGGCGATTGATTTTACCCCCTTCGCAATGTTAGCCGTTTAATAATGTTTTTATGTTTCACAATCATTGACACCGTCGTACTAAAAACTAAGCTACGTCTAAAAGCTAACCAAAAGCTAAGTCCCGGATATGCGTGCCGTCTCCCTATATATACATTTCAACAATCTCCTTCCCCTCCATGGAAATCCCAAGAAATACTATATAAGAGTAGTGCGGGCAGTCGTGATTCATCCAACTAGAATTGTCCTGAAAACAAATAGCCAAGAAAATATTTTCGCATCCAAAGAAGACGCAAACTAATCTAGACATATTTCAAAGCGGACGTATACTGAGTGTATTTAAAACATGCTAGTGCCGCAACCGGAATACCGAAAAAGTCCTTTCTCATCATAAAATAATATCAAGTGGAGACTTGAATTTATTTAATGATTCAAAACCTAATAATGACATTTTTAAGGTGTTAAAAAGTATTAAACAACATCAGTCATTAAGACGCGAGTTTTAAAAGCACTTTAAATCGAGATCAGTCACATATAGTTAATTAAAAAATAATTTGTCGGTTTGAAAAGCAGTCATACAAGCTAATTTATAGTAAAAATTATTAATATATGATTATATCAAGAAACAATCATTGGAAGAATAACAGTAAAAGAAGAAACTTTTTGTCATCTGTCCTCCAAAAATACAAATTAGATAAAAATTAACGGTTGTAATTCTTAAACTACTTAAAATACTCAGCATTGTTGATGATTTTAAACTCAAAAACTGGCAGCTTGAGTTATTTTACAAATGTAAATGCTATCGAAAAGAATCAATTTGAATTGCCATTCAAATAGGTCCATTGCATAAAATGTTAGCGACAAGGCCATTTTGGGTCGTTTCGGAAGTTTACGCAGCATTTATTAGCTGGACTTGTATAATTTTTTGTTTTTGTTGATGCCTTTAAATCTTATAAAGGTTCCTAGATTCTCTGTGAAAATGAGAGTGAAGGCAATTTATCCAAAGATCTTCATGGTAAAAACAGCAACGTGGCTCAGAGGACTAGTTTTGAGGACCAAAAGCATGTATCTTTGTGAAAGCCGACAATTTTTGCCAACGATATTTATTCATCTTTCATTACAATGAAGTGATTTCTTGAGAAGAAATTTCTTTTGCCCTAAGAAAATTATAAGAGATAAAAATACTCATTACGCAAAAACAAAGTGAACACTGAAGTAAAAGGAAAGTAGAAGCAGTTGTTGCTCAAAAAATAATCGTCCAAGCAATCTAAAAATGCATTGATTTCAATAATCATTTCCTAAATAAAGGGGAAATATATTTCTTAGTTATTTATTTCATAGAGAAATTTATACTTTCAGAACTGTTGTTCTAGCAACCGAATTAAAAAAAAACTTTTATGACAATAAATTTTGCATTTTGATTCGCTGAACTTAACAATTACATCCGGCTTGTGTTGTGTTTCTTTTTATGTTAAAAAAATTGGCATACCCTAATACTCAGTACGTGAGCTTTCTTCTTTTTTATTATCTAGTATCAGGTTAGCAAAAGCAGATCCCTGTTCCCCCCCCCGGATATTCGTATAATTATAACGGAGACATAAAAGATGATGCCGCGATTATACACCTATGTGATTACGACATCATTTTTAACAGTAATTATCTCACTACCTTAGACGATTTAATTGAATGAACCATTGCTTAATACTGCGCAATTATTTCAAAGGTTGAAGCTAGCTTTCTTTTTCGGAAATTATTTTCTTTTCCAAAGGCTTAATTTGTACTTAAGTGTTTCATTGTCGGTTGTTTTCCAGTAGCAGACAACACGTGTGTTTACAGATTTCATCAGAGAACGCTGTTCAGCTTTTTATTTAAAACTAAAGTTATTCCCTTTGTTGTTTTGATCATACATAACTTATAATATTCAAATAAGAAATACACGTAGTACATTTCTCCTATCCATTAACTTTTTTGCTTTATAAATCCGTCTTTAAGAAATAATTTCTCCCTTCAAATGAAAATATAAAATGTTTTATAAAATAATTAAATTCTCAAAGCAATGCAATTAATAACAATCTAATATTGCGTCAGAGTCATTTTTCATCGAATGTGGAGGGTTAATCATTGTGCTATGATGCTGACGAAATGGTAGGTTGAATTTTTATGATTATCTATGAACACGCGTGCATTATCGTACAAAATACAACAAAGATGATAAAGTCTTTTAGAATAATATGAAATAACAGGCAGGAAATGTTTTACTGGATTCATATCCAATTAGCTTCTAATCTTTACTTCTAATCTTTAGCTTAGCCATCGCGTTTTGTGGATTGATAATATCTTGTTAAAAAAATCTACCTCTATTTGAATAAATCAGCTGGTTAATGAATTGTGGTATAGCGTACGGGAGATATCTGCATAAAGAAATGATGTTTTGTGAAATATTTCCTAAAATAAGACTCGTATTTATGTCATTCATGAGGAGACCCATGAATTTCCAATGCCACCAGCCAACTCAATCATAACGAAGAGAACCTTTTAACGACATCAAATGTTCACGGCTTTAGCGTCTTAGTTATTATTAGGGTGCTTTACCAGAGACTGCGAAGATATTCATAAACAATGCTTATATTATTAAAATGTATTAAACACTTCAAAGTTCTACAAAACTCAAATATTTGCTTTTCCGCCTCCAAAGATAAACTTTTTGCCTCTGAAACTGTCCTTAGAAATGTTTCTTTTCCTTCTTTGACCAGCTGCAAAGCTCTGCTTAGAAGTTCGCGCTAAATCAACTTCAACCGTCTACTTGTCACATTCAAGGATGTTGAATAGCGTTACCCCATCCAGAAGAAAAAAATCTATTGTATTCCCTAGTCTCTTATCTGAAAATTATTAGCAGCAGCAAACACCTAAAGACAAGCTTTCAAACGAGCAGTACTTAACATTGCTGAAAGGGAATGGAAGTGCATTTCTATTTCCGTCTTTTTAAGTGACCTTTGTTTTGTATGATCTTTATACAATCCCGATCCGGAGAAAGAGTAACCAATTAGTCCACAAATCTCCTCTTTTTATGATTGCCGCGTTCTGGGGGTTGGAAAACACAAAGCAAGTCACTCTCGGAGCTAATCGAATGATGCAGGCCACATTTAACTCCGAGTATACTTCGTTGCTGATGTCTGACGATACTTGACGACTCTAAACGGCAAGTTTGTCTCGGGAGAAACGGTCCCAAGATTCTCTCAACGGTCTCGGTAGAAACGGTCCCAAGGTCCAAACGGCGTTTAAAAGGTCCCAAGATTCAATACTGATATCAGCAAGTTTCAGAAATCGACAAGCGCAAATTTCGGAAAAGTTAGTTTCCTAGTTTAATTTAGCAGTACAAATCCCAAGCACACCTTAAGATCTATATTCAACTTTCTTGATAGTAAAAGTTAGGCTGAAGGAAAGAAGATTCAATAGCTTAAGCTGGCTCTTCCAAACTTATGTAAGGCTATTCATTCGAAAGAGTTGGGAATGAGTTACTTAACATAATGTCTCATAATGCTCGCTTTTGAGCGCATCATGCACTCAGTTACAGTAAATTTTATAATTAAAGCCTAAGAATCTTCACGAAATGAAACTTCAACTATGAGTTCGTATTCCGATGGCTTAACTAATATTCAAAATCCATTCAGGAGTCATTGTCCGCTATTCGGTGGTTAAGAACCTTCGGTAGTCCCTATTTACAAAGCATTTGCAAGATTCCTATTTTAGAGGCACCGAAACCACAATCTATTCGAAATTTCGATAATGTTTTTTCATCGCCAGAAGAATGTTTTGAAATTTTTTCTGCGAATGCCGAAAAGTTGAGACTTCCTCAGAAATAGAGAAGCCCATTTTTGGCAATCACATATTCCCGGTGAATTCTTTCTTCATTGCAAGAACTGACATATCAGTTAACAGAAATGTTTATTTGGCACACGTAGGGTGAAAGTTTTATATGGGGCTATTACTCAGCCTTGTATGAAGCATACTACTACTTCTGTGCAATAGTGAAACATGTAGTATGTAGATAAAAACTTGAACAATCAATTTATATCCAGTTCATATCGAGCAGCATGCATAAAACGAATAAATTTCTTCACTAATTTGTTTTGCGTTTTATCAAGTTTTACTCAATAAATACGAATCAATAATAAAAAAACGCTTCATGGTAAATACAGTAGGTGCTGCTTAATGTGATTACATTTGTGTACACATATTTTGATAACATTAATTGATGAGAAAAAAATTACTATTCAAAATAGCCGTGGGATTTAACTAATTAAATATAAGCAATTTAATTAGGAAAAGTCAGATTTCTTCATGAACTCACAATGTCTTCAATTCCAGAGTTTATTTATGGACCGTTCATAGAGTTTCTAGAAATTACTTAACCGATGCTCTACCCCTCATCTTAAAACTAGGAAAGCAACCCTCTTTGAAAGAGAACAAACAGTGCGCTAGCGGCCGAGCGGCTCTTTGAAAGGTGAACAGTGTACTTTTGGCCTGTTTCCTTTTATTCGTTTCTTATAGCAATGACAGAATAAAAAAGGGACATAAAAAATTGAGGACAATTTTTTTTAAGTTCCTTCTTCAACTCTTTATAAAAGAAAAGTATTGTGAATGCAACTCTTAAATACCCCTAAAAATTAAAAAATAAATTAAATTAAAAAACAACAACAACAAAAGAACGTAAATCGTTGCAATTGGTTATTTTATAAAAAAAAGATTGTTATATTTACGTGAAAAAATTGTTGCATCTGTTAAGTGAAAAGATGAAAGTTTTGCAGTATTATTTTCATTTCATTCCAATTACCACAATAATAATAATAATTAATTAATTATAATTAACAACATAATAATTTAACTACCATGCTCCATGTTTGACAGCTTTCCTTTTATTCGTTTCTTCTAATGCACGATACTTTACTCTTATACCCAATACTTTAATCTAATGCCACAGAAAACAGATATTGACAAACTTAAACAATTTTAAAATAATTTAACATGAAAACCACATTTTTTAATTTAGCATGATGTCTAAAAATTCCAGTGCATGATTAATTTTTCTTTTGAATTTTTTTTCTACTTGACTGTCAAACTTTGTGGATACGCAAAAGTTTGATAATATTGTTGTAAGTGCTTCCCAGAATGCAAAATTATTGTTGAGTATTTAAGCCGACGGTTTGAATGTTTTAGAGCTTCTGTCAACCGCACATTGCAGTTACAAACTATCGCTAGCTCTATTAAATTTTATTCCTGTTTCAGCCATTTCGCTAGCCGTCTTTAAATTCGCGCCGTTAATGACTGGAGCCAGCTTAAGTAGACTGTTTTGTGTGTGGTCTCAGACTACGTTACTTAAATTTGAATTTTATCTTATGCTCTTTTAAATATCCGCAAAGTAGCCGAATTTCGCTTGTAGCACGAGTAGAGTCTTCTGTTAGTTTTCAAGAGTTAAACAGAAAGGGTATTTGAACCTTCTTAAGACTTTGTCACCTTTATTCAGAATATAGCAATAACTCGCTTGTCAGTTTAGTAGGGTCTGAAGTAGCGGTCGTCAACCCTTAGAACCTCACGGACACTACACATATAATTTTATATTTGGCGGAGACTAATATGAATTTAAAAAAAGGTAAATACATTTATGCAATAATAATCAGCAAACTACGCATATTTCGTTCACATTGAAAAATTACGTGAAAAGTACAAAAATCTTACCTTCTTGTACAGAAAGCTTCACATTTTCAAATCACTGATAAGGAACTTCATGAAAAGCAAGAACAAATCGGCAAACGCGAAGCAATATCAATAAACTGATAGTGTTATGCTGCCAGTTTTTAATTACTGTAAACATAATAATCATCGCTTACTCAGCAATGGTGCCATCGATCAATAGTTAGACAAAACAAAAACGGAAACTTCCAGTGATGCAATTATAAACAAGACTGCAGATGGTTCTTATAAAAATCCATCAAATTGCCTATTTACACCGAGAAAAACTGTTATTAACGACTACAATAGCATATGTTTGTAATTCAAAAGGAAAGGCTAGGTTAGGTTATTTAATTACGACAAAGCCTTGAGGGCTATCTGCCTAAGGGGGGATGCCTTCGTGGAGGACTTTCTAAGGGAAACTGGCTCGTATACACATTACACATGGGGAAAACCACGAAAACACCCATGCAGCCAGCCCATTCGCGGGATTCGAACCTCGGACCGAACTACCAGTATTCAGTGACTTTACCGCTCGGCCGCTGGTGGGCTCAAAAGGAAAGAGAATTCCATTATTGATAACAGCAGCATGTCCATGGATATCAACTCTCACTGTCAAATGTCCCTAGATATACCTGCAAAAGTAGCTAAAAAGTCGCTAAATTCAGAATTAATTTCGCTAAAATTTAAAAAGAGAAGTATAATCCATATTCCATAATAGGTTTTGTTAATCGTCATTTTTAAACTGAATCTTCATAAAAATATAAATAATGTCCCAATTTTTCTGCGGATTTGTTACGGACGAGTAGCAGTCCGTGGACCACCGGTTGGTGAGCGCTGGTCTAAAGGACATTGAGTTAAACTTCAGACACAGCAGAATATCATGATTCAATATGTCAAATATCATTATATTTACTCTCAATGAAATGTTTTATGTATGTAGTAAAAGGGTCACAATCTATATCTGAGAAGAAAACCGACTCACTCAAAAAGTGCAAGTTTAGAGGAAGCGTCTTTTATAATTCGAGTAACGTCGGAATTATGAGTTCCTTTTGTAAGACTCTTCGATGCTAAAGCCCTTTTCTACCTCGTAATTAGTACATAATTAAAATTAGCATAGACGAAGACTGGTAATGATGGGTAGGGGATACTTCATCGAGCACAAATTTCTGCATTTCGAAACTGACATAATTGCTAACTGTGGACACAGCTGCGTGTAATTTTGTGGGATGCGGTTTATATCACAATAGAAGACTTTTGTATTTTTTTAAGGGGGTTCTCGCGCATTCAAGTTTTTCTATCCTCAAACGCAGATTTTTTTTCCTCCCCTATTATTGATTACCGCATGAAATTAGAAAATGAAAACATCCTGCATATTTACCACATAAACATACCTTTTCCCATTCTATCGATTTATAACGTGTTTTAACACAAACTCGGTTAAGAATAGATATAATTATTTACAATAAATATTGCATTTAAGAAAAAATTCATTACCATTAAATTTCCAAGAAGTTTTATTTTTGTTTTATTCTCAATGGAATGCGAATGTTAAATGCTGTATTCTTATTCATTTATCGCTTCTTTAATAAATGTCCGGGTTATATAATACTAAACACAGGTCTTAAGTCTTAGAAATTTACTCCGGTTCCAGCACAGAAAAACAATTTCGAAGTGCTATTAGTTACGATCCGTTTCCTCTGTGACGTCATTACTTGACAAAGCATCACCACACAGATTAAAGCAGAAAAATACAGACGATAAGAATAAAAAAATGCCATCAGTACCCCAACAATGGACCATAATTCCTTCACATTCCCCCTTTTTTTCTCTCGTATGTCCTAATCGGAATTTTACGGTCACAATACTCATTCGTGAAAGGGATCAGCATTATTCCCTTTTGGGGAAAAGTTCGCTGTTTTTCAGCTTTCAATAGACATAATCACTATGGACGCCCGGAAATATTTGACAGTCAAAACAGCGAAGAAGTACGTAACCGGAAGAACCGAGTTGCGACAAATTGTGGAGGGCGCTGCAGTGACTTCCTGTGTTTCATTTTGATAACCGTCATTCACGGTTTATGATCACCAGATGTGCAATTAGTAGTCATTTACCATATCCACAAAGAAATTGTTGCAGATAGTTAAAATTTCATTATTAATATTTTCTTTACATTTCCACGTCTTGGAACGAGGGTAAAAAAGTCTTTTCTACGGAACTCACAATGTTAAGGTAAATAGGGATGGATTCAAGATCGCCAGACGTCTGAGAATTTAATTCTACAAAAAGAATTTATCTATTAACTGTACCATACATATCAATTTCCGGTAATTTCCTGCGAAAGACTATTTAACTATAGTTATCAAAGCTTTTTTAGAGTTTTCCTTATTTTATTACTATCGTTATATTCACCAAACGTAATTGTTAGCGGTGAACAGCACACATTTCTCTGAGAGGAACTGTTATTCCAGACCACAGATTTCCAACCTTTTTCTTGCATCGACCTCGTTTAAAAGAATGGTTTTCCTCATCTACCCCCTTACATTTTTCTCTATAATATACAGCACGCAACATAATCATAATACCAATAACTGTACGTAAATAATTTAAAGATACCAAATTAAGAATATGAACAAAAGTTTTGAAAAAATACTTTATTATATTTATATTTTATTATTTTTTAATTTTAAAAATATGAAATGATGCAATTTTTTGTGACATTTGGCATAAAATTAATTATAATTCTTAAATCATCTCGCTTAAATATATTCAACTCCTTCCTTATTTTCCGTATTTATTTATTTACTTGACTAAAGCCTGTTCTACTAGGAAGAAAATGTTAAAAGTCAAGGAATATTGCCTAGTAATAACGTCTTGGGTATGGTTTATAAATTCCAAAACTTATCATGTGTTTTGAATTAGATTTGTGCTTGAACATCTTCTTTCAATGCAATAAACTTTTCTCGCATTATAATGTCTTTTAATATCATGAATATTAATTACAGTTTTTGTGCAGAAATTTTATTAGAGCTGAAAATTGTTTTAAGCAGCTTGTAGCTTACAACATTAAGAAAGAATAATGTAAAAAAGAAGGCAGAATACTTTCATCTTGTTCTTTCATTGGGAAGTTTCTTGTTCTTATTGGAACTTGTTTTTGTTTTATCAGAGCATTTTAAAATCTTAAATTTTAGAAATGCAATAAACTTCGCTTAAAAATGTTACTACTTTTCTCTTGATTTTTTTTTTTTTTTTTTTTTTTTCTGAAGTCTCATGAGTTGAGACATGCGAACATTTTTTAATCTTCTATTTTAGAAATGCAGTGAACTTTATTTAAAAGCATTGCAATTTTTCTCTTATATTTTTTTTTTGAAGACTTTATGATTTGAGACATGTTAGTAATTTAAAAATCTTCCATTTTTAGAAATGCAATAAACTTTGTTTAAAAATATTGCTACTTTTCTCTTGATTTTTTTCTTTCTGAAGTCTTCATGAATTGAGACGTTCTGTTATTTAGACATTTCTAACGAAAACAAAATGTTCTTGAATTTTGTAGCATTTTTATAGACCAAAAGTTATGAATCAAAGAAAAAAAAAGTATGTTTGCAGAATTTTTTGCGAAGCCAGTAATATTATCCTTGCGTGAACCAATTTACGACCAACAACAGTAATTAAAAGCGGAATTTGTATCAAGATATGTTTGAGTGAGATAGATTTATCTTCTCTTTCCTAACATCAATATAGGAGTCTGAAGAACTAAACCATAATATTTTTAGTTATGACATACTGCTTTTGAATTATATGATCAGTGGCCCTTTTCAACTTTACTTCCACTTGGAAGTAGCTGCTGCAAGGCTAATAAGTACGTTAAGTTTTCCAAGTCACGCATGCCCGAAGGTTTCACTCCTAATGTTGGCCCCTGGAGTTATAACCCCGCTTGAAATAAGACCTGTGGGACATATCTTATTTAATGCCTGTATGATCCCAAAAGCGGAAGATTACATTCGTGATCGACTGTTCATTAAGCATGGAAATCAGTCATCATCGATAATGTCCTTATATTGCGTTCATTATCATTCTCTAAAATGGATTTCCTAAAGTGGAAGATTACCGCATGATAAGCCGTTAATTAAGTATGGGAATAAAGTCATTGCTGATAATGTTCTTATAGTATGTTCATTATCATTCATGGTAATTGATTTTAGTTATTGGAGTTAAATAAGATTCTACCAGAAGCTTTAAATATTATAGTTTAGTAATTATTTTCAAAAGTTGAATAAACAACTATCTCTGTAATTATCATATTGGTGAAGAACAGTTAAAAAGCGAGTCGTGCATTGAAGATCTCGAAATGTTCCTACTTTCATCATCAAAATAAATTAACATAATCTTGTAATTGTTGAAAATGAGCTCCATTCAAGGAATCTAAATATATGTTTCGTCTGTTTCTTTTTTCTCTTCTGAATATTTTAGTACATTTTTATTACTTGAGTTGCTCAGAGCAATGACTTGTCAGCAACAGTCATAAATTTCGAGTCAGAATTTATCTCTTTAATTATTACCCTGAATTTCATCCCATTACAACAAAAAATGCCACATAAAATTTATAACGCGGCAAATGAAGACAGAAACGCACATCCTGAAAGGGGGGGGAAGCTTTTATTAGAATTTCGCAATTACTCTTTGCTTCTGCAGATCAGTCTTCCCAGCAAAAGCAGAGTACTTTCAAACATAGATTTAAAATTACTAAACGTAGATTTAAAATCTCACTTTTTAAAGTATTTTAACATGGAAAAAATAATTTTTAAGAGAACATAGTGTATATGGAACGTGATATTATATTTAACTCTTAGATTATTCAACTGACTTTTAAATAGTAATCAGATCTAACATAAATTTTATTGAATTTGAGGTAATTTGCTGCTTTTTTAATTAAGATATACGAAATTATCGGTAAAATTCTTAATTGATTTCAATTAGCCAATTATTCAAATGGGCTATTTAGTGTATTTTAAGGGACTATTTTTTTACATTTTAATGGACTATTTTTTAAATTTTAAATTATTTACTTATTTAATGGATTATATATTACAGTTTTCTGTATATAGAAAATATTTCTATTGCATAAGGTGGCAAGAGTTTACATTTACATTACTCTATAATTATTTGAAGATAAATGTGACTTGTGACACCGTTAATTTTTATTTATCTAGCCGTATATTTGTATTTAAAAATAATATGTTCTATCTTACACCCTCAATGAATAATGTGTTTTTTTCCAAGTTCCAGATTGACATATTGTATTTAATTAAAATATTTCTATGTATTCCTGATCTCTTTATTAGTTCTTACTCTAGTTTTACGATTAGAAATGCCCCAGTTTAATGATTAGATATCAGAGTTTCTTCCCAAAATCTCCTAAGAATAAATTTAGATAACGTTCAGTTTCGAATTAATGAAAGTATTTACTTGCATTTTTGAAAGGTAAAAATTAAATTTTTTTGGTTATATGATTTTAATACTTTCTTTTCTTAAACCATTCCCTCTTATCTGAACTAATAATATCGAATGACTGGAATATAGAAGTGCAGTTAGTCTCTCAATGAAAACAATTCTTTTTTTTTTCTGAATTCATTGCAATTAGGAAATGAACAGATAATAGGCCATATATATTAAACACATAAAAATAATCCTTATTAAACATATATTAGAAATATCTTCAATCATTAAAGAAAATAGAATTTATGTAGGCTATTAAAACTGCTGTTAATGGAACAACAGCCAAACCTAATATTTTCTAACCAATTCTTTGAAGCTAGTCCCCGATTCTCTAACGAGTCGAATAAGCGAATGCATAAAATTCTGCCAAGATGCTGATATCACTGCTAACGCCGGAAAAAGAAAATAAAGTAACAATAAATAATAACTAGAATAGACATCTCATGCCTTAAAGCTATTCATTTTATAATATCTTAAAAATAGCATCAAAGAAGTTCGCAGAATGCAGATCATAAAATTAGATCAACGTAATGAGGCTATAAGGTATTTCTCCCGCCTTCTTGGCATGCCTTCATGGGGTAGTCATGAGCAAGTTCCGCGCGTATTCGAGAGGTTCGTGGTTCGAGTCCCGGCGAGGGCATTGCTCGTTTTTCATGTCTCCTGCTTCCGAAAAATCCTAATGTATTACTGGAAACTAATTTTTGCAATTTTAAATATATAAAAATAATATGTTACCTGTTTTTCAGAATAAAAGTCTTAAAGCTTAGAATTCCATTTTAAACTGCTCTACAAATCGTTCCATCCTCAACTTCAAAACAAATAATAATTAAATAAAACATTTTGATACTATACACTGTCTTCAAACACTGATTTTGTATTTTTATTTGTTGATATTTCGCATAAACTTTGTGAATAAACATGTCGGAAGAGCAAAAAAATGGACCAACAATTTTGAACCATTTTCACAACTCCACAGTAACAATTTTAGAGAAAAAGTGTTCTGAGAAAATCCCGATATTTCATCAATTTACATCAGAAATGTAAATAGTATAGCGAATATTAAAAGTATGGCATCGCTTAACACGTTGTAAACGTGAGCATTGATCAGTTGAGTGCGTTCGCGCCTTTTTCTAATACAAGATCACTGTAAATTTATACCTAGCTTTAAAAAATGAAAATTTTTAGAAGAAAATACTAAAGTTTTATTATCATTTTCACGAAATGAACCGCTAGTACTGAGGGTAAAACATTCAAGGAAAATATTTTATTTATCTCTTTTAGCAAAGCATTCAGGTTTATATAATTAATTCATTCCTTGTACTTAATCTTAAACATAAGTTTGGATGTAATATTAAACATATTCCTTTATTTTACACATTATGCAACATTTCTATTGAAATTTGCAAAGTGTATAAAAAAATCAATCCTAATTCTTAAATACTTAACGGTTATAAATAGGTAACTGATACAGTTTATGTTCTGCAGCAGACTCAGATACTCTCTATATTGTATTTAAATGCATAATAAGTTAAATTTGGTTAATTAAAATAAATTACTATAATTCTGTGAGTTAGTACTGACATTATTCGGGATATTTGCCCTATTATTTCAAAAGAATCACTATTTTTAATATAGTTTTGAAGTAAAATTTTGACCCAAGTAAATTTAGAAAAAAGAAACATAATGCTATTGCGAAGTGCTTTTGTGCTCAGTGAAGTTTTGATACAATTATTTTATTATTTAGTATGCTATTAAGAAAGAAAGAAATAAAAAAGTAATAAACAGAGACACCTCTTAATATAATGCTATTTAGGTTACCATTTGGATATTGTTCTCGCATTACCGAAGTCCCGACCGTTTGTATAAGAAAATGTGGAAAATACTTCGCTTACTGTGATCAACAAATCGTTTAATATGATCAGAATAATACAGAATATATTTTTTTAAGTAAAGTTGCAGCGTAAGATTAAAATAGATTTTAAAAATTTGACAAGTGACAGAGAAATATCGCTAACTAATCGATTAAGTCATCAAACAGCTTGGTTTCGATTTTAATCGACTATGTAAAATTAAGCAAAAAAAAAAAAAAAAAAAAAAAAAAAAGTTTAATTCGGTGTAGATATTGAATAACTATCGATTCTGAGAGCGGTCAGATATAAATCCCCATTCCTCAGAGGAAAAAGAACCCCCCTGTCCCTTATGCCTGGGGGCGGAGAATGCATAAAAAATCTATTAAGGTTGCTTTTTTTTTTTTTTTTTTCCTAAGTTTTAATTTTACATTGGCATGTTTTCTTTCATTCAAATATTAAGATTAGGGAGGGGCCTAACATTGCTCGAATAATTTCCAAATGAACTTTTGCATTAACGACATTGTGAACTGTTTATAAGCAAATTTTTGCATTTTACTAATTAAAATGCTGTGAACGTACATCTCATGCCTTAAAGCTATTCATTTTATGTAATTCTGGTTATATTTATATTAAATTTGTTAGATTCCATTGTTATTTTAAAGGCATGGGTTTTCTCATCGTTTTATGTTATCACTCGTTAATATTATCAAAATAGTCTTGGAGGAATATATATACATATATGTCGTGATTTTAAAATGCCTAGATGAAGGTATTGGAACTTTTAACAGATTTCGATATTGCCTAGATGGCTGAGAAGACCGTAGTGGCTGGAAGGTAGGGCTGAATGGAAAAGCATGATGACGCATTTAAGCACAACTGAGCTTGAGGAATCACAATCTTTACTTTTTTTATGTATATCAAATCATCCTTTTGCAGAAAAGATATTTTTTAATTATATTTGAATACAATAAGTTCCATTTTGAGGTACGACGTCATCTTAAGCAAGTAAGCGGCAGTAGCATGGATGAGAAGTCTCTTGCCAGCAGGAGAGCTTATGTGAAAGAGAACGCAGAAATTCAAAGGAAGAAGAAGGGGGGGGGAAGTTGATAGTTTCAGTTCGAGTTAGAGAAAGTTTTGGTTTACAATTCATTTGATTAGACAAGAGGTATCTGCATTAAAACGTTATGTAACATAGAAAAATCTAGAATTTGGGAGAACAGACGAATTTAGGGGGAGAGCACCTAATCTAGGATCGTTAATTTTGAGACCGCCAATTGTTTTTAAAGCAGCTATCTCATTTTCTTATATCTTACATATGGTACGAGTGGGTTAATTTACCATTTTTCGCTATGTAATTATTGTATTTTTGTATTGTTGCAATTTATGTTTTCATTTTAATTTTTGCATTTTATGTATTGGCATTTTTTCAGTCCATATATTTTATTATATGTATTAACTTTTCATATATATATATTTTTTTTCGTCAATCTATTTTTTATGTGTGTTAACTTTTCTCATATCACAACGGTCAGTTTAATTTTTTCGTGCATTAGCATGTCTTCCAACATTAATTTTGGCAGTTTTTTTCGCGTGTTTTCAGTTTTTTCCAGTTTTTCCAGACAAAAAATTTCTTCTTAGTTTATATTTTACTAATACAGCGTTGAAATATTTCGTGGAGCTACAGCTCCTGGTAACGTTTTAGCAAGATCGCTGCAATGTTTCTACCTACTACTATTATATATATAGCTATAGATATAGCTAGATGGATATAATTAATAAATGTAAATTATAACTTAGGAAAAGAAAACAGCTTTGGAGAAAAACCTTATTTATGAACTTTTTTTGGAACCAATTTCTTAATTTCAAATGTATTAAATTATTAACGTTTATATTTTATATTTTTTAACATAGGTAAAGGGTACTTCTGTAAACGTAATGGTCTATCGCAATTTAAAGTTTCAAAACCATATATATTTTCATTATTATCTTTTCCTGTTACGCATTAAAAAATCATTTTAAGCTACAGTGTGTGTGTAACTAACTGCTCCCCAATATTGTATGGAAATATTTATACGAGAACGTAGCACGCCGTATATTAAATTACCTTTAGATATCTGATTAAAGCCTTTTATGAACTGGAAACTAGTAGTAAATTTGTTATTGGTTGATTACTCATATAAAACTTCCTTTACGTTAATCCAGTGTGACGAAAATAACAAAGCACAAATGTTTTCACATCAGAATTGTGTATTCGACGTGTAAGCAAGTCGCGCTAAGACTTCGTAAATAACTCAAGATGCAATTATTTCTAAATCTGATCAGCCAAGCAGATCAAGCGTGGTTTAAAGATTGAATTACTGAACTTAATTATTTATAAGTACTGTTATGTTTGCAAAGAAGAGAAAAAATATAGTATTGAAAGAAAAACCCTCATTGATATCTAAACATGAAAAAATTCTACTTCAAGACAGAAGTTTATTTGGAAATTTTAGTTTAATGTTGAAAACCTTATTTATGGACAAGAATATTTACAATAGACCCCGCTTGATTTGTGATCACATTTGTCCACGACTGTTTTGATAACACTAACCGTATGATAACATTAAGTGATGAGAACGATACCCTACTAAAAGAAATCTGAATTTCATACATGTGTGTGTGTGTATGTATATGCATGAATTCTTTTACATACACTACGCGTTTCGTGTATGTAATACACACTTACATACACTACGCGTTTCGTGTATGTATGTGTGTGTGTATGTGTATGCATGAATTCATACACATGCCCGTTTCGAGAGCAGTTTCAAGAGCATTTGGGCTAACGCCCCTTTGGGCTAAAAATATTAAAAAAATTCAACGCTTTTAGTGATTTTACGCAAAATGCTGTTTCGAACCCTTCTGCGTTTACGCCTCTTCGGGGTAATGCAAACTGCGTATGAACTGTTCATCATGTCTTTAAGGCGTTCATTCATAGTTCATTTATGAACTATTCATAAAAATTCTAGGAATTATTTGACCAATGCTATACCCTATTTTTAATACTCGAAAGGCATCTTTCATTCTCTGGAAGATAACATGAAAGGTAAAATTTTAAATTTAAAACTCAGCAGATAGTTTGGCATAGATGTTTTCAAGGTTCTTTCCCCAAAGGATTAGGGGAAAATATTCTGCAGAATTTATTTTCTCTTGAAGAAAAGGAAACTGTGTTTGATCTTTCTCAATATTGGTAGAGTTGTTCAAAATCGTAATTTTAAAGGGTTGACTAAGTCGAAAACAAGCTGTTTGGCGATGCGTTACTTAAAGTCTCTTTGGCAACTTTTATAATCTATTTCGACCTTATTTGGCGACTTTGGCTTAGTTTAAAAGCTTATTTTGATAATACTTTGATAATATTAACCGAAATGCTGATCACAATAAAGAATGTATTTTCCACGTTTTCATATACAATTCCAACGTAAATATTACACGTTTTCGCCCATACAAACGACCAGAACTTCAGCAGTATCCGAATGATAACATTAACCGTGGTCACTTGAAGCGACGTGTACCGTAAAGTCATTCTACTTGTTGTTACACTCTCTTATGCACGAATTTTCTGTAAACTTATCTTAGAGTTTCGAGGTTTACATCTGTTTTAACGTGCTCAAAAAGCTATTTTATTTAATTTAAGGTATGTATATAATCACGTAAACAACATTCGTTTGCATTATATGTAGCCGTTAAATGCTTTACCCGAGCTAAGATGGGTATCTTTAGAGAACGAAGCACCCTCTAATCCAGTCTTTCTTGAATGTTTTTCATTCAATGATCCCTTTTCATCAATGTAAAGAATAAGACTTTAAAATAAATGCCGCAAATAATTTCTTTCTTTGGTAAACAATATACGTTTAAATCAAATATACAAAAATTAGCGAACGAAATTCGAATTTTAGACGGATTTTTTATTTACTTTTTGCTGTGTAGCAAAATAAATTTTATTGTATTAGCACCAGTATTGGACGCTGCTGGATATAAAGCACTTTCAACGCTTGCATTTTCAACTTCAGCATTAAAGCTAAAAAAACTGTTCAGCATAAGTATGGGTTGCTGAATGGGATTTAACACTATTCAAGAAATGGTGTAAAATTCAGTTCCAGTTTCTATCCAATATTCAATCAAAGAATTTTTGGAAACTCTCAAGTTTTAACTCACTTTATAGCTCAACAAATTCTTTTTTGGCTTAATAATGGCAGGTGATTCGTTTCATTAGTGACTATTCAGGTAATTTCTTTAAATGGCTCAGCAATATAATTTCTTTAAATATGTATTTGAATTAAATTTTCGTGACCCCCACCACATTTGGTGTAAAATAATATGTGTACTCTTCGTTACAGTTATAGAACATGAATTTCGTTCTTATATGTTCTGGTCTAATTGAATAATTCGTTTCAAAGCAATGTGAAATACATTTTGCTGTATATTTTCATAAGTATCTTTCGGTTTATCTAATAGAAGGTACCACAGATTCGTATTACTACAACAGTAAAACAAAAATGGAATTGAAATACAATATTTCCCCCCTTTTTTTTTTAACTAACTCTATTGTCTGAAAACTGAGAGGTGAAAATATTGCGAGTAGTTTTAATTCCGAAGAACGCAGCCAGTAAGAATAAAAAATAGCTCTGGATACCTCTATTGGCAACTATAAAAATATAATTTCTTTAAACGAAATTTGCATTCTAATAAGAATACATAGTAATACTCGTATGAACAATCTCTCACGAATATTCAGACGCTATCTGGAGGTAACTGAGTAACTGAGCATACATAACTTACAGTTACCTGCAGGGGCATTTCGCATGAACGAGTCTTGACTTAGTTTCCAAGAGGGACATCGGAGAAAGAAAGGGTATAAGGTATTTCTCCCTCCTTCTTAGCGTGCCTTCGTGATGTAGTGGTCAGCACACTGGGCGCATATTCGAGAGGTCCGTGGTTCGAGTCCCGGCGAGGGTTTGGCTCATTTTTCATCTCTCCTGCTTCAAAAAAATCCTAATGACTCTACAGTGGCGCCCGAGATAACAAAAGGTGGCGGATGATGATTCTCCACCTCCAGGATTTGGCGATTGGGTTCCCTAACCCTCAGCCGCCCTTTAAACAAGGGAGTATATAAGGTATTTCTTCCGTCTTGTTAGCACTTCACATCTTGTCTCTGTGAGACCTTCACTGATATTTTTACCTCCAGGATGCCACATTTAAAGACAACTGGCAAAAAGTCTGCAAATTCACACAGGCTAGGCAGAGTATAACAGCGGTAAAATGGAATGGAATTCTTAGCGTGATTTTGTGTTGTAGTGGTCAGCACGCTCAGCGCGTATTCGAGAGGTCCATGGTTCGAGTCCCGGCGAGGGCATTGCTCAGTTTTGGTTTCTCCTGCTTCCAAAAAATCCTAATGACTACTTCAAATATTAAACTACAATGGGCAGGACGAACAGAAGACTCGGATTCGAGAGATCGAAGACATCAGTAGGACATAAGTCTACAGAGAGCTGGAACATAAATAATAGAAGTAGAGTGAAATCACATGCTTCGAAAGTTTTTAAGGGTGAGAACACCATCCATATCCGGGTAGGTTAACGAAGAATCTGCCCAAAAATACGTTTCATATAATATATGCAAGGGAAAATAAAATGGATAAACTATTAATACAAAAATTCAAATACTAATTGAATACACTGAATAAAAATAAAAATAATTAAGTTAATATAATTTATTAACAGACTTGCCTTCAGAGGGAAAAACTATGTGCAACAGTGGGAGGGGAAGATTAAGCGAACATTTTTTAGCATTTCAAAACCTAGCGATAAAAAGCTAGGAGGGAAAGTACTCGAGGAGACACAATAACAGATATTTTTCTATAGATATCTATCCTAATTCAAGCAGTCATCAAATGTTCGAGAAAGCTAGGGGGAAAATATGCAAGAAAATACAGTAACGATTATTTTTCTACAGATCTCCACCTTAAAACAATGTGTGATCAAAATTTAAATACGGTAACAAGTATTTTTCTACAGATATCTACCATAAATCAATGAGTTATCGAAGGTTCTGGAAAGTTACGGGGTTAATACGCCAGGAAATAACAGCAAGCATTTTTTCATAGATATCTACTACAAATCAGTGCGTCATTAAAGGTTCTGGTAAGCTAGAGGGGGAAATACGAAACGAAATACGGTAGTAAAAAAATATTTTTCCATAGTATCCACCATAACTCAGTGAGTTATCAAAGGTTCTAGAAAGCAGGGGACTTAGTCAGTTTAATGGTGGAATGGTATTTTGTCGCAGAAGTCTACCATCAGATCATCTACTATTCATAAATATTAACTAAGTATGTCAGACATCAGTTCACAACTTTTTAACATGACAATCAGTGCCCATCGAGCCGCGTCTGGCTATCAAGGTCACCTTGACCATGAGACTCCAAATGTATCCGTACTTTATACTGTAGCACCGATTCTGTTCGAAACGGAAACTTTTTTCAGTCTTCTTAGTCATTCGAAGGGACAACTATTCAACCTGACCGTCATTAGGCTTTCCTAACCGTATTCCGTGACCCGTGGTATTATAAATTCTGTTTTTTAACTGAAGAATATCTTTGACGGGAGAAATGCCAAAAGAGGAGAGAAAAAAGAGTAATTCGACTTTGATTCGGTTTATGAACTTAATGATAAGTTTTGCTCAGAAAAGTCGTTTTATAACGGCAGTTTCTCTCAGCGTTTTCCACTTTTTTCTCTAAGTTTTTTAAACTTTTTTTTATATTTTTTTTTATTTTTGTTTCTTGCCAAAAAGTTACTTCTGCAGTTTTCCGTTCGTTATCCTCTGGAAAAGTAGTTACCACTTTGCCTAACAGTCTTGAAAAAGTTACGTGCTGTGCAGTGCGGTGGTTTGAAGTTCAGCGTCTGCTTATCGATTTCAAATGTGGGCGAAGCACCCGTCCGTTACGAATAGGTGTGTTTTGTTTCAAGGTAATATAACGGAAGCAATTTAAAAGGAAGTATACATTCTTTTTTTTTTTTTAATATTATTTATTTATTTATTTATTTGGAAAGGGAAAATAAAATAAAAGTGAATATTTCCAAGGAAATGACTTTTGGCAAACACTAAGAAGGGCTATTTTTAAAGCTTATTTTCATTTTCTCTTTCAAATTGCTGAGCTCCAGCATAATGAAAGGTGAATTTGCGTAAGGAAAAGTAACACAAAACTACGCAGTTAATATTACATCACTGATGTGCATAGCTACATCTATATCAGTTCATTCATCTTATATTTTTAAACTATACAAACAATTGACATGAAGGTTTTATTTACTATTATTTCAGGAAAACTTGACTCCCAGTCAAAAGTATACAAACTCGCTAGATTCTGATTTGATTATATCATCAACCATCACTGAAAATTTGAACTGTCGTGTAATAAGATACAGTTGTAGCTTGCTATACGTCCGCTTTGAAATACGTCCAACTTAATATACGTACGGTTTACATGTATTTGTTTGGAATACGACTCGAATTCAATGAATCAGGACTGCGAAGACTACCCTGTTTACATCCTTTCAGACGATGTGCCCATAAACGTCAATACGTCTGCTTCAACTATTTAGTACACAACTTAGGCTATTCTGGTTTTCACTTGATATCATTAGCTTTTTGTGTAAGTGCTTTGTAAATTCGCTAACAGTGAAGAAATTTAATGCGAAGCTTCAAGCAACGAAGAAAATGAATAGGATCATACCACCATGGAGCGGAAAAAAAGAAAATCTATGATTTAGAAAATCAAAGACGCTACTAAATAGGTTAACTTTGCGAAGGGAGTGAAATCGATTACCAAACAAAGATCAGAGGTGTTAGAGCATGCTGAGAAATTGCTTTTGATCTGGGTAACAACAAAAAAATGCATTTATATACAATATTTAATTCAACCACAGCATTTGTATTTTAATATTACATAGTGTTACAATAAAAGCAATGTGATTTTTTTATAAGAACGGAATAATTATTTTCGGTTTATTTCTTATTGGATTAATTGGTTTCGTATACATCCTGTTTTATATACGTCCTAGGATATGGAATGGATTAATGACGTATATAGGTAACCTCTACGTTAAATGTTTGGGAAATACAAACCATAAGAAACTGCTGCTTTTAATGTAAAGGGAAGTGAAAATTCTTTCTCAACAATGGATAATCCATTCTGCATAACATTTCTCTCTATAAGGTGACTGACTGATTTAAATCACATGTCCGACAACTATCCAATCTACTTAGCCATTTTGGAGGAGGGGAGAAAAGCAAATAGTAAGAATGTTTAACAAATTACCCTTAAAAAATTATCATTTGAGGAGAAGAGTATTAAGGATAATTAATTTAAATATTAAATGGTATATGTTCACGTTCAAAACTGAACAATATATTTTTGATAAATATTAAGGCTAAAATTAGATTTCCTCGTTACTAATTACGCAGGCAAAAATGTCTACCGATCTTTGAAGGTGAATTTTTATGCAAATATGTTTATTGAATTATAGAACAAATTATCTAATGAAGTTTAATGACTTCCTTCATTTTCAAGAGATTTACAAGAGATCTTATTATAAAATAGATTTAACAGAAAGTTTTAACCTCATTGCTGTTTACGTTACGTGACATTACGTGTAATGACAGAAATAAATTTTCTACTGTAATATTTTATTTTCATAAGTACTTAATTTTTAAGTAATAAAAATATTGGAAAAATTTCGTTGCTATATATATTTGCGACTCAGACGGATATTAGCGGTCACGTTGTAGTTATTAGCTTTGTCAAAGTAGAAATATGAAAAATGTGGTAGGCCTTCGCCGCACTTAGAACCTTCTTATTACCACCAAGACGTGATTTTCTGTTACACTACAAAGGCAAGAGGTTTTTTTTTTTATTATTATTATCATTACAAATAGCTTTAGGGCTATCTCCTTAACCCTTTGCGGCGCAGTGTGTCCGATTCTGGACACACCTAAAAATTTCCTTCCGTACACACAGAAAAATTGAATGAAATAAGATTTATAGGTTACTATAGGCTACTCTGAACTATCTTTATTTATAGTAGAAGGCAGCTCAACACAAACCATTCCATATATTTTAGCCATGTTTAGTTTTTTAAGACATTTTCTTTTCGAAGCTCTATTCAATCAGTGTGCCACTTTGGACACACCCACAGAATTAAAACAATAAGTGCTGTCTTCACAAAATTTTACTTGCGTACTCCTCTAGGCCTAATTAGACTGCCTACCTTTTTTTTTAAATAAAACTCCGACTTTAAAAGGTAGCGTGCTGGAAAGAGTTAAGGGAAGAGATGCGGTCATGGAGAAATTTCTAAAGGAAACTGACTCTTATACACGTTACACATCCATTAAGCCACGAAAATATCCACAGAGTTAGCCCGCTCGTCGAGATTCGAACCCAGGTCAGAACTGTCAGCACTTATCGATTTTTACCGCTCGGCCGCTGGTGGGTAAAAGGCACGCGCTAAGAAGAGAGAAAATACTTTTTAAGGTGGAAAAGAAAGAAACCAACTTCTTGTCGAAATATTTTTTCTAATGTAAGAGAGAAACAAATCCATTAATTTTCCTTTCATTTTAATTTGGGTACTTTCCTATTCTGTCTTAAACATAGTAACTATTTATAACATATCAAACTAAACAGCTCATTTCAGAATTAATCCGCATCATATTACCTAACGTAATACAGCAATACAGACATGTTTTATGTACTCAGATTAAAAATTTCAGTTGAAACCGAAACTATCTCTGAATTAAAATTTCATCCTCAACACATCAAATTTCGCTTTAGTTTCTTGGCCTGACGAGACTTATCGTTGCGCTTCTTACTTCTTATCGCAACAGCATCAAAAATGCAACTACTACGGTCTGGAACAGACACGATTAGTGTGCCAAGTTCTGCGACAATAAAATGTTTAACTAAAGTAAAAGAAACCAAAGAAATTCAGGCCTAGTCTGTGCTTATATCATTTTACTTTTCTTTTTTAGAATCTGCAGTTTTGAAACTCCACATCTCCAGCTTTGATTATCGTCTTTATGACGCTTATTGTTTATTACTATTATTTCTAGACGTGCCACAATAAATTTGGTTTTGTCTGAAAGTATACGCAATATTGTTTTAGAGATCTTTTAATGTCAGAAATTCCTCCGAATCATAACTAGAGAAAAAAAAAATTATGAGGTAAATTCGAATGGAACAATAAAATACGAGGGCATTCACGTTTCTTGGGAGAAAGCAAATTCTGAGCCGTTTGGTTTAGGTTGAAGAAGTTCAGTTTCGTTTTGTCCTTCAGCGTCACGATTCACTTGTATACTAAATTCTATCCATTCGTTTTCTCTGATATGTCCACCAGAGATACCAAATTTTAGTAGCCGTGCATGCTTCTCACCCAAGCGCTAAGCCTAACGGCACGATACCGTGTCTCCTCCCAGCAGTTCAGTTTATTTGCAAATGAGTCTAGCATTCCATGGGGACAGCGTAATTGTGCATCCGGTTAAGAACTGCTGGACATAAAAGCGTCACGCGAAAACAAATTCTCGGGATCATTTATTGAGCTAACGTAAATAAATTATTCCTTTCTCTGAATAAAGGAAGAATGCTTGACTGAAAGACGGGATGTAAATATGTATGAACTATGCAAGCTATGTGAGGCAAAGGTCAAACTAACGTGTTTTAAAAATTCATAATTCATTTTTATTTTGCTTTTTAATTTCATTTTCCCAGCTGATAGGGAACTTGCGAACAATTTAATTATGGCAAGTTTCGCGTTTCAGGGACGTATCAAAGCTACTGAGTTTACTTTGCAAATCAGGAATCAATCATTCTAAAGACATCAGTGTTTTAATAGAAGATTAACGCTGTCCTAAAGATGCATTGTTCACCTAAATACTGTACTTCCTCGCGTATTTTTCCCCCACGAGTTTTAGCGATAAGTTTTGAATTTTTAAAAATATTCCTATCATTTTCCTATTTCTGCATTGCAGACGAATTTTCCCTCTGAAAGGCAGTTTATTGGTAAACTTCCTTCATTATTTTTACTTTTATTCAGTGTATTCAGTTTGTATTTGCATTTTTGTATTACTGTATCAACCATTTTATTTTCCCCTGCATTTATTATTTGAAACATATTTTGTGCAGATCTTCCTTAAGCTTCCCGGACGTGGCAGGTGTGTTCTCAGTTAAGAAACTTTCCCAATATCACCTCTATTATTTACTCTAGGAGTGATTTTTTCAGAAACAAATGCATCTGTAAGGCGTTTGGTGTGGGTTTTGAACTGGAGGTATTATTGGACCATTCTTCGTTCACTATTGCAACATGATAATCCAGTTTTTTTTCCGCCTAAATTGCAAGCTATGTATGTGGACGACATGTAGTTTCAACGAGAAGATGCCATATAGCTTGAGAAGCAATTCAATTACTAAATGAGTCATTTCCTGATCGTGTAATTTCTCGTGTTTGTGATCAGAATTAGCCGTCCAGATCATGCGCTTTAAAGCCTTTGCGCGTTTTCCTTCGGGGTGTTTTGAAGTATAATGTTGATGCCAACCAGCCCACGACCAACCACTCATTGAAAAAGGAAACTGAGTTATATATCAACGAAATTCAGCCGTATTTATGCAAACGGTCGTAGAAAATTTGAACGAAAATGTGCGTATGTGCCAGCAAACGCAGGAGGCTATTTACCTGATATGTCATTCCAGGAATAACCCTACACACATTATAATTTATGAAGCAATAAAAAATTTATATTTTTTAATTATAATTATGTTTTATATCAAAATTGCATGTTGCGTGAATTTTGGAACACCCTTTAGATATATATAAAGTGTATTTTTTATACGCGTGTTGTTATTCAAGATATAAATTTTTTCACAAATGATTATTTCTTCTTATTTTATTACTGCAGAATGAACAAGATATGTACAAGGTAAATGAATTATATAACAGCTTTAATAAAGAAAATTTAATTTACGTTAGAAGTTTTACGTTTCAGAAGTCAATAACTTTCTTTAAACTTTGTATTTTAGTTCATTGATAACACAATTAACATACGTGAAATGATGAAATTTTCTTTAAAAAGTGAAATAAAAAGTTATTTATTGCGATCACATTCACGAGAAGGCGCTGTATTTCGGTATCCTTTACATATAGCTTTGCCTTTGAATTATCGCCAGTGCTTAATTTCTAAAATTAGAAGTGCCGGAGCCCTATGGAAGACTCTGAGGAAGGGAAAAAAAATAAATAAATGAAATAGCTAAAGATTAAAATAATTAAATAAAAAGCTTAAATTAAGATTAATTTTAATTTATGTAATCACTTATTAATTAATTAAATTAATTCAATAATAAATTAATTAAATAATAAATTTAAATTTAGGAAAATGTAAACAGATAAAGAGAAATCTAATAAATTATTAAATTAATTTTAAATAGTTAAATAGGAAAAAAAAAGTACCGGACCTTGTCTTATTTGGGGCATTAGCTGAAATTACAATTCCACTTAGATGCTAAGAAGCAGCTCAACCGAACTCAGTCTGAGTGTAAGCCTGATTATACATATAATGTACTATTCCAAGGGATAACAGGTACTACTGTTTTTTTTTCCAGCACAAAGAGAATAGTGAGAATTCTAGAACGAGTATGAAGATATGCAAAGAAATTTAACGGAAAAGTGTAGCTTTGAAAATAAGGGGAGCGTTCAAGAATTTCTGATCGCGATGCCCTGTCGATATAATTCTAGCCTTCAAGCAAAAATTTTCCCTGAAGACTTTCCTGAATAAATTTTCCTGAATATAACGTAAGAATAAACATAAGACTTCTCTGTGCAAGTGACAGCAATAGTCTCCCGTTTGTGACATCATTCAGAAAGTCTACAGGAGCTCTGCAGTAGTTCAGTAGCTATAATTGATTTCTAAGGCATGTTTGCTATTAAAACAAAATTTATCTACTAAAATTGTGGTTCACTTACGTAAAAGAAGGGTCGGAGCCCTTTTATTTAGGGCTGCGATGCGCTCCGGCTGAAATTATAATTTATCTGGAAAGCTGAGAAGTACCGGAGCCGGGCTGCGGTGGGGTCCGGCGCAATTTAAGCTCTGACTATAGCTGATAAAAATTGACTTCTTTTAAAATGATTCTATTTCTATTAGGGAAGGAGAAGGGTGAGGCATTGCATTTATTGAGTTTTTATACCTTTTAATGCTGGATGGAGCCTTCCCCCATTCTGCTTTTATTTTATTCTGTACTTTAGGCTAAAAGAGCAATACGCCATTGCTGTCAATATAAAAGGTCACCTAGATCCCCAGATAAGAAGCTCTCTAATTTTTTATGTTGGGAAATCAAAAGAAATTACAGGTATACTCGAATCATCCATCTTCCATGACAATACGAAACACATTATGAAAGAGCATGGTAATGACACCTGCAGAAATATTATTTTGTCTGTTCGTTCACCACTTCTCATCCTTCGAAGAGTTCTATGAAATACTAGCTGCTACACTCAACATCTATTGTGAAGTATCTGCTGTTTTTTCATGCATGAAACTAGAGAACATAGCTATAATTAAAAACATCTGCGTAATAGAAAACATCCTGTGGTTTTACTCATTTCAAAGCTAAATGTATTATTACATGTCGATGACTAACTAAAATACAGATTTTTAAAAACTGCTAATTTTATGCAATCTCTTTTTATGTTAAAAGTGGGTTTTTCCCTCCTCTTTTTAAACATTCATATTTCTTCCGATTCGTTTTTGCCTTAAACATGTAGTGTCTTTCTTTAATCTTGTTACATCAAAAACAAAATAAACATTTTATTTCATTTCAATTTTGCTTTTTTTTCATTTATGTTAAAGCTATTAGTTTGCTAAGCGAAATTTTTAAAGTTTTTTTTGTTCACTATAATTTAATTTTAAACAGTAGAAAATAAATTGAATCTAATTTCTTAGAACTATTAACTCTTCTAATAAACCAAAGCAGGAATTTGCAACTTTTTTTTTATTGAATCCTTTTAAAAGAATGGTTTCTTTCATCTATTCCCATTATGTTTTATTGTATAATATTATATTTTTTGTAATTATAATTATGTTATAATTATACAAAAAATTATTTTGTATGATAATAATTTTTTTTTGTATAATTATAACATAATTATAATGCAAACATTTGCACATAAATAACTTTGATATATTACTTACATTAAGAATATGAATAAAGGTTTTCAAAAAAATGGTTTTATTAGATTTATGTTTAATTATTTTTGTAATACAATTATTTTTCATTTTAGAAATACAAACAAATTTTCAGTAATAAAATCACAGATTCTATAATTAATGTGGTGGCTGCGTTTGATGTATGGATGAGGATTTTTAATATTTAGTATAATACTGCTTGATTTAGTTATTAAATCATCTTGTTCAAAAGTATTCAGCCTGCTTCTTGTTTTCCATTCTAGTTTTGCATTCATCGTAATTTTTATATTTTGTTTTCTTGCGTTCCCGCAATTTGCCCTATTGCATAAAATTTCATGTATTTTAAAAGCTATTATTGATTTAAAAATATATTTTTAAAAACTCTGAAAGCTTTCAGATTTTACATTACGCACAAATGGGCGTAATGTAAAAAATGTGTTTTTTCATTTACATATACATACACGTTTCGAGAGCATTTGGGCTGGTGTTCCTTTGGGCTAAAAATATTAAAAACCAGCCTATCTTTAGAATTTAGTCTCGCGCGCTGCAGATAAAAACAACTTTTCGGTACAATGTTGCCATTTTGACCGTTTATGTGATTCTCTTGTGCATTGCTTGATTAAAGATACATCGTGGCAGGTAGGAATTCCAACTAAATTTATTCTATTCATTTATACATTGAGAATGTATTATACACTTATTGAGAATCAGAAGAATCTTTCGTGAAATTCACATCCAATTTCATCAAACGAGTCTTAATGTATTGTTACAACTTCATTGTAATTAACATATATTAAACTTGTAAACTTCATCCAGTTCAATTGTAAAAGCTAGTGTAAAGGAAAAGAAATCTGCCTCTGTTACAATTCCTTTATGGATAGATACTGATGTATTATAGATATGCTAGCCTATGGTCAAACTGAGCTATCATTCATTCAACAAATTATTGCCTGATAAGCCATGATTAAATCAGATGAATGCTTCAGAAGATGTGCAGAAAATGAAATTAAAATGGACATCTTTATCTCGATGCAGCGATGACTTTGAGATAAATTCCATCAGGGATAGTTTTTCAGATATACAGCTAAGAAATAAATAGGTCTCAGAAATTCAAAACACCATATTAGAAGCTGGCGGCGCCTAGAGCTAAAATCAAGCTATGTACAACATGAGCATGCAGTTCAGTTGCGCAAAATTCTGGGCAAAGTTCTAAAGTTTCAAACACTAAGAAGACGATACAATTCATAAACACAAATACTAGTTAAAATAATGGAGTAAACATAAAGCAAATCGATTCTTGGAGCAAAGCAGGAAAACATAGACATGCATGTACTAAAGACAACTAATTATAAGTCAAAATACGGGTTAGAGTAAAAGTATTTGCAAGTATGTAGGATAAACTATCAGAAATCAAAGCTGCGGTCACTTAACAAGTGCCCATTGAAATATCTCTAAATATATACGTCTGTTGTAAGTGTAAACATACATATATAAAAAAGTATATATAAAACCTAAATTCATAAAATAATTTAAAATGCGTATTCAGATTTTGTTGCTTAAATGCTATTTTTTAAGTATTTTTTCTAGCTCTTGTGTTACACATTAGCCTCGTTCCGCAATTAAATGCAAAATTGTTACACTATTTTATTATTGTTAAAAATTTATGGGCATTTTATGTTGCACTGTATATACAATTTTTCGGGAAGAGATTCCCATTATTTTTCGTGTATCAAGCATTCTTCATCGACTCGCTTACATTTTTCTCTATAATTTAATAATAATATAATTCAACATTTCTCTATAATGCAGCCAGCCGGTTTGTCCGAAATCGAATTCAGGTCAAACTGCACTAGTGTTCAGCGATTTTACCGCTCTGTCACTGATAAGCTCCGGCCTGGCTGAAAGAACAAGCGTTAATTCTGATGTGTGTATAATAGTTTTGTTTTCTTCGTATTTTATTATTATGTTCGTGTTTCTGATTTTTACTTTTTTATACTGCACTGAAAAATTCATATATTAAAAAATTGATTTGAAAAACACATTAAACAATTTTTATGTATTTTCTCTTATATTTCTTTTCTATATTTTTTTCCACATTCTACTTGATACTACTTTATATCAATGAACAATTAATTATCAGTTTTTTAATAAAATCTTTTGTAATATATGGGATCTTGATTATGCTGATCAATTGCCGATGCATATTCTGCTATCGACCTCCAGTCAATCCCTTGATCATCATCTACTCCCTTTAAAATTTCATCAAACCCCAAGGAGTCTACACCGACCTCATTGCAAATCTCCTGTACTAAAACAACCTACTCTTTATACATACAAAAAATCATCTGTCCGGCAACTAACATTTCCGTGACTGAGTAATAAATATCCGGACAAATTTTCGTTTTTATATATTATCAGGTTTTAATAAATTTCTTACGTTTATATATTCATCATAGTTTAATAATGTTTTTAATGGTTTCATAATTTTGAATACATAGTAGTAATTTTTTCCTGGATAAAGAAATTGTGCAATAATACAGCAACCGCCCATGCATCATTGCGATATATGTAAGAGGAAATATCATTCTTAACAAAGTTACAAAACTCGTTTCCACCGACGCCGTCTTAAGAAAGGTTTCAGTAACTCCTTTTCCCTGCAAGTAGCTCTTTCATCTTTGTCATTTGCGGCTAATTTTCTTTTCTTCTTTTTTTAATACGGCAGTCACGTATGCGAGACAGAGAATAGAATAAAATTCAAGATTTAACTTTAGATTACAAATCAGCTACAGGAGCAGCTATAAGCAAACTTCTAAATTTCTAAAGAATATTTTTGTAGGGTATGGGGCTTAATAGGAAGTGTTAAATATATTTTCCCTCGCTTTTCACACGAGGTTTATACGAAACATATATTTTCTTCATCTTGAAAAATATCGGCCTATCACGGAAGGTATAGCATTTGTAGATGAAGGTTTAAAGCCACGGGAAATCACTAAAGGATACTAATATGAGGTAATCACAACCGTAACTGATTGCTCTACGTTCTGTTCGAATGTTTCGCTAGTCATGCAAAGGAAAGTATCGCATAAGGGGGGGAGTCTGAAATATATTTATCTGACTGCAAATAAACATATATCTGGCCACGGCAACCTATTAGTCGTATGGAAGAAATTGTTTGATTCCGTGATTACTATTATCGATGCAACGGCGTGGCGTATTGTTATAACAGAAAAAAAAAAAAAAAAAAAAAAAAAACGTGAAAAATAAATAACAGTAATTTAGCCAGTCGCTTAAGACACTCTGCCATAAAGCGTGATTTCCACTTCTTACGTTTCTGTAATCCTGACTAAGAAACTATAAAGGTGAGAATGCACTGCAAATAAAAAACAGATGGTCTATGCTCTGCATGCTCGATTTCACCCTAATACTAGTATATACCTCGATTATCCGAACTGCACCTCAACTATCCGAACTGAGTGGCACAAGAATAGATCCGGATAATCGATATTCATGTTTAAAAAATAATCAAAAAATGATTACTATATCAAGCAAATCGAGAATATTACTACCGCATTTCTTCACGTATTCCCCTTTCTTAGCTTTAAGTTCTGAAAATTTAAAAAAATACCCGCGTAAATTTTCCCTTCCTCATCGCTTTCAGAGAAATAGCTCCTCTAAATTTTAAAAGGATTCGACCATGTAGTGATTGCTTTCTTTTGATTAACAAAGAAACACCTTCGCAAACAATCTGCGCGCAGAGGTTTCCTATTCTAACGGTTGAATTTATGCCAACATAATAACAAGACTTGACCCATTACAGCGAAGCAAACGCGAACTGATATCGAGTCTACGATTTCCCCCAGTCAGCTGCACATTCACTGTCTCTTATTATTTCGGACGCTTTGAGGCTTAAGGAGCAGCAGAGACAATAATAAGAGCAGCCAATTAAGACGAAATGAAGATATTAGGTACTGTAATATTAATATTACTGTGCATACCTATTGGAATGTAGGTTTCTTCATTTATTATGTTCTTACTGTAATCAGGTCCTTTGGAAATTAAATTGCTCTCATAATTTTCCCCTTTCGATTTTCGGACGATGAAATCAGCGAAAATATGAGACGAATGCTGTATATCAAGTAAATCAGTTTTTTTTTCATTCATTCATTGAAATGATTTTTTTTCATTAATTCATTCATTCATTTTTTATGAATTCAAATAACAAATCTCTTAAAGATGAACATTGAATTAAAATTATAACGAATATTTTTTAAAAAGTAGTTTAATAAATTTATGTTTAATTACTTTTTAGTATTATTATGATTTTAATTTTACAAGCATAAAAAAATTCAGCAACAAAATCATAAATTCTAATTGCATTAAAGTTCTATTTTAATTAATGTTGTGGCTACGCTTGATGTACAGATGCAGTATTTTTAATACTTAGGGTAAAACTCTAATCTAATCTTTAAATCTAAATATAATCAACTTCTCTCTCGTCTCCATTTTACTTTTGCAGTCTTCATATTTTTTAAATTGTGTTTTCTTGTGTTCTTACGTTTAGTTTTTTTTTAATATATATATATATATTTCAGACAATATACTGCACAATATTGCCTAATTCGTTAGTTAAATATACAAATATTTTCCCCTGAATTTGTTTTATATGATTTCTTCCTTACTACATGATAATTTATATCAATAAACCTTTAATTATCAATATTGTTAATACTTTTTTGTAATCAATGGAATGCTGAATATGCTGATAAATTTTCGATGCATATTCGTTTATCGACCCCTTAATCACCATCGATCCTCTTAAAATTTCATGGAAGCTCAGGAGATTAATATCGACCTCTTAAAGAACTTGTGTTCTAGACTTTCTGAGAAACTTTCCTCATGTAATTCTTGTCCCACCAGGAATTAAATGAGTTCAGGTAAAGGATCGTTTAAATAATAGAGGCTCTTCTGCGGGTGTGCATGTAGACAATATAATATCGTTTATGCGAACCAACTACAGCGTAGAAATTCTGGATGATGCAACCATTTCAAATAATGCATGATGAGACTAGTTTTCATAAAAAATTGAAATGGTTAATTTTAGGGCATATAATTTTCATTAATATTATTTTAATTACATTTAAATGAAATGAACTTTAAAATTATTAGCCCAAATGGGCGGTAACACAGAAGGGCTATTAGTCTCAAAACGGTATTTTGTGGCGTCTCACTATAAACGGCGAATCATTTTTAAACTTTTTGCCACCAAATATTATCGCCTTGTATTATATTTAAAGAAATTAAATAATGAAGAAACTGCATGAATGTATATATGTTTCTGGCACTGTGTTAATGAATCAAATTTTCAATAGTGTAATCCTCTACCCGAACATGGGCACCTGGACGTCCAAATTTGGAATTTGTTTTTTTATCTATTTTATATTTTGTAAAACTTCAACAAATTTCGACTAACAAACTCAAGGATTTCAAAGCGAAGAATGGCAACACTGCACGGGAAAAACAGTATAATATCCAGCGCGCTGGACTGTCTATCGGAAATTCTAAAAGATATACTGTTTTTAAAAATTTCATGATATTGCTATTGAATTGAATTTTATGTGGTTTGACTACGAAGAGCATGATGATTAATAAATAAAGGTAGCACATAAAACGTTAAAAAAACGATTCTTTGGGCATAATATAAAATGTGAAATATTTCAGATCAGATTTTTGTTATATTTTATTACTATTTTTTATTTTTTATTTAAATCACGAAAAGCAACAACTCTACTTTTGCAATTAAAAAATTAAAATTTTTATCTCATAACTAAGATATAAAGCAGGTTGAAAAATTTTCTTTTTCCTTCCTATTGATAAAAGCGCAATTTTAAATAAACGCAACACATTACATAATAAATTTTAGTAATAAAATAATAAACATAACAAATTTTAGAATAATTCTTTTGTACTGATAGATTAAGAAAAGCAAACTTATGCACTTTTGAGATGAAGAGAGGTTAGGGAAGTCTAGCTAAATTATTAATTTTGGCTAATTTTCTTGTAGCAATAACAATTTTTTATTTCCTCTAAGATAAAGATTAAGAGATACAGAAAATTAAAAACTAAATAATATCTTATTTCCTTGCTTATTTCCTTTTTTTTTTTTTTTTTTTTTTTTTTTTCGCTAAGGGCTGGAAATTGTTTAAATATTCGCAAATTTTCCCCTTTTCCTACTGTACATAATTTTTCCCTAAAGAGAAAAGGGCTAAATTCTATTCCTTTTAGTATTTTTATTTCTATTCAGTGTATTCAACATATATTCACATTTCTATATTAGCATTTCATCCATTTTATTTTCCCTTGTATTTATTGCTTGAAATGTATTTTGTGCAAATTCTTCGTTAATCCTTCTTTCGCCTTTTGGTCGCCCCCTTTTTTATTCCATCAATGTCCTTCCTGGGAACTACGGTCAAAACTCATTCATGTGCGGTGCTTTCGGGCTTTATGAGATAACTGAGCCGAATCCGTCGGACATCGACTGAATAATATCCGTCAGATATTGTTACTGTATACTGTTACTGGAATGTAGGTTTCTTTTAAATAAATAATGTTGTGATAGTTTATCCATGACTACTTTTGATCTGCTATGTTCCTACTGTAATCGTTTACTTCGGAAATTAAATTACTCGCTTAAATTACCCTTTCCGATTTTGGGACGACAAAATTAGTTACACAAAGGGGTAGAAATACGTGAAGAAATGCGGTAAATAAATAAAAATAAAAAGGAGCCTTTTTTTCTTTAATGCATTTTGGCTGTTTTCCTAGAAAATCAAGATTCTTTTTCTTATGTCTAAAAAATCTTTTCTTTAATAGCAACTGAAAAAAATGGACGTGAAAAAGTACATTTTTGCTGTAATATAGAATTATTTCTTTACCGAAGCATATCAAAACTGCTGCTATTTCTTTTTATATTTACTTTAGTCGCTTTACTGAAAAATATAGATTTTTCTTTTTTTTTTTTTTTTCTGTGTTCCACTAAATTAATTCTTAATTGTACTAAACTTTGATGTAGTCGTTGTTTTCAATTTAATTTTATTTAAGCAATTGAATTGTTATATGCACTGCATTTGCTTCCACCAGGGAAACGATTAAAGTTACTTCTTTTGTTTTAAATTTAGAATTTGTAATCATTGATACACATTTTTTTGGTCTTGCCTGCTGACAGTTGTATAAACTGGAACTGTTTTAGATATTGTTCTAAATAAAGCAAATTTATAGAAAATCATTAATGTCAGTGTATATATATCCGAAATTAGATTCAAAATAAAATAGCTACGGAATAATATGATATTAAAAGTAATTGTAAAAAAAAATAAATAAAAATAAAAATCTAAAAGCTTTCAGATTTTACAATACGTTCAAAGGGGTGTTTTTCTAACGTTTTGTGTGCTACCTTTATTTATCATGTTCTTCGCACTTAAACTATAAAATTCAGTTCAACAGCAATATCACAAAATAATTTTAAAATGAACATATCTTTAGAATTTCCGATACAATCTAGAGTGCTGGAGATAAAAAAGTTTTTCCTCCGTACAGTGTTGCCATTGCTCGCTTTAAAATCGTTGAGTTTGTTAATCAAAAATTCGTTAAAGTTTTACAAAATATGAAATAAATAATAAAACAAATTCTAAATTTGAGCTTCCAGATACCCATAACGTTATTACAATAAAAAAATAAAAATTGCTAAAAACTTTACATTTAAGAATTACTTGATATCCATATAATTATACTAATTAATTTATTTATACGTAACTATATTAATTTATTATATCGCTAATTCATTAAATTTTAGCTGAAATAAAACATATTTATTTAATTAAAAATAGGCTGTTTAGAGTATTTTATTACTTTTCTTAGAGACTATCATTAATATATCAAGCATGTATGAGAACATGACGTAGATTAACATTTGTAAAATAAACTTCACAGTGTTGAGTCATTTTACGCGTAAGGCTGTCTTATAATCAGATACATAAGTTCAAGATCAATCAATAAAAGAAAATGTGAAGATAATTAATATTCTAAAATAATGGTCTCAAACTGGCCGTACCTGAAGCAACTTGGCACGGTCTGCGAATACATTCCATTTATATATCCGTTGCAAAGAGGGTGCCGCAAATATTTCAGGATTTTAATTACTTTAATTCCGAGTTCATATTATTTTCATTACCATTAATAACGAATATAAATAACCGACCAGAAAGTCTATAAATTAAGCTAATTAATTTACATCGTAATATAAATGTTATCCAAATATTTAAGGATACATATTTGACTAGCATTTATTCACATTTGTCAAACAATAAGTACGCTCAATTACAAGTTTTTCACTAAGAATAATCGTTTTGTTAGGAAATACATTTGTATGCGAATAGCTTTTTTTTTCTCATTTGAAAATTAATAAGAACGAACCCGATTGATCGATAATCATCTGTAATTTCTCTCCAAGGCAACAAAGTTTATCAGAATAGAAACCCCATCGACTGTCAAGTTGTAAAATGAAATAAAGAATTTCATAATTATTTACATTTAGACATATGCATTTTATTTATTTAATTAACTATCGAACAAAAATTTCATAAATAAGATAAAAAGACTGAATTTTTATTCTTTATTTTCAAGTTTTGTCGCACTTAGTTCACTGAAAACTTACAAAATATGTAATCAACAAAACTGGTCTTACTGATACTAAACCTTAGATTCCAGATAGAAAATAAATATGAATATTTTTTTTCTTTACAATATTATTATTATTGCTCATGCTGCATGTTTTGATAAATATTTAGTAAGCAAAATTTTAAATTTATTTAAAATATTTTTTATTTTGTTAACGAAAATTTTTATTTTGTAAAAAAAGGGGAAAAAAATTACAGCCCTTCAGCTATTTTCATATGCTCATTCGGCCCCGCACACAATTTGAGTTTGAGACTGCTGCTGTAAGGTATCCCATGCTCAGCATAAATTTGCATCGACTGAAGTCATTAATAACAGCTCGGTCTTTCTTATTCCTTCTCATTTAAGTTAAAAGTCCTACGTTCGAAATAAATAACTAATGACCGCTTTGATTATAATAAAATAATGTTGATCAATATTCCAATAAAGATATTTAACCCTCAACGATTTAATATCTCATTTTTTTAACCTTTGCGAAAAATAATTTGCAGAAAATGCTAATATATCGCCGAAAAGTAGGCCACGTAAACGTGATGCAAAGATTCAAACTACTAAGGGTTATGGACGTAAAATTTCGTATGGAAGGATAGCTTTCTAATTCTTTACACACGGAAATTTCTGCCGGTTTTATAAAGTAATATGTGTCGGTTTGGATGTATATTGAAAGGAGTCAAGGTACGAAGTGAAAGGGTCTTTTTGGAATTATAATTTAAAAAATACCATTTATTTAGGATATTTTCTAGAACTTTGAAATTTCAGGGCCAAATCTATAACGCTCGGGTGGCTTTAAATATTTCAAGTCTTCCTTTTAATAGTGTTTGAAAAAGAAGCTTATTATGATTAGAATTATGCCCTTGTATACATTTTTTATTGACTTTTTGCTCTATTAACGCCATATGTCCCTCTCCATTTGAGCACTTTGGCCTTTTTTAACAGAATTGTTCCATGAAAAGATCAAAGCTATTAAAACAGAAGCAAGTAACTGTTTCATGTCGCGATAGCAAGTGAGTTATTTCCAGAGGCCGCGCTTTTTTCAAAATTAGTTGCACAAATTAACCATCGTGTCTGACTAATAAACCTGGGAATCCACCACGAAAACCCTTCACACTCCAATTGATTCGACAACAACATTTGTTTATTTTTCTGCCCTCCCTACTTTTGAGAAGACGTCACCGTTGTTTTTATATGACCCTTTGAATTACCACACTTCCTTCTCGTCGGTAAAAAGAACATTTAACTATCTATCAAATGTTACATCTGAGAACACACACACACAGAAAAAAAAAAAAAAAAGTGTAGAGGTACACACCCAACCTTCCTAATCCTCTGGAAGACTTGTTATCAGGGAAAAAAAGTAGTAGGATTTACTGAGTTTACTTGAGACTAAGGATGCGGAATGGATAGAAATAACGAGAGAAAAATATTACCAGCCAATTTCCTGCATTCTTGACAGCATGTATATTTGTCGTCTCCATGTACAAGTGACGTACTAAATTCTATTCACGAATTTCAAACAGAATGATGAACGAGAGGAAAAGATCAGTTGCTTCAATAAATTAGTACCTCTTGTTACATTAAGAAGCGCTTACATCTGCTGCTAAAAAAATGTATCTGTGAATCTGTGCGTATGTGAGTTCGTCGTACTGTGAAAAGACAGTAGCAGCTAGAATCGACATATTTTGAAGACTCGTAATCTTGAACCCGTACTCACCGACGCCACATTGTTTTTATTTATTTTATATTGTAAGTGAATTTAAGGAATTTGATATTTAAAAAGAATGATGAAACTAGGGTACAGTAAAACCTTGCCGAACGCGAAGGTTATTTCACAAATACATTGTGCATACGGTAAAGCTGCGTTCCTCAAAGTTAAATTTCTGTGGGAGAAATGTGTTGGCTATAATTCAGGTTAAAAAATATGTATAATATGAACAACCTTCAGTATTGTTGTAATGAAAAGGAGAAAAATTAAGCAAATTTTAAAATTGAAAGGATTTTACTATTGCTTATTAATTACGTAATTAAAATTATTTTTTAACCCTTCACATAAAGCAATTCTTCTTCCCAAATGCGCGAGATATCTGACAGTCCTAAATTTGTAATGGGAGCTGTATTCGTTTGCGCCCACTGCGATGTCATCAAAGGTTATCAAAAGGTTAAACATGAAAAGGTTAAAAAAGCCGTTGATTTTTGCTTGATACAATGATGCAACTCTTTTAATGTTTCACTGCAAGGAGCGTAGAATTTTTAAATGGCTGTCATTAAAAGTGCCCTCTCCTTTCTTCATCTGGGTCAATTTCTATTGCAAAATCTAACAGTTACTTTGCCTTTATTTAACAATCCGTTTAATTTCTTGTAAGTTAAAGATGTCTCTTCATTATCACTGATTTCACTGAAAGGTGGTATTATAAGATCCTCCAATTCTTCATTCATCGTTACTTCATTAATCCTTTAAGTTCTTTTTCTTCTTCTATATCTGAAAATTTTGGACAGTCAGTTGCTTTTACAATTTGTATCATTTCTTTGGTTTCATTTTCAGGTCAACGGAAATCTTTCAAAACTGTTGATAACTTTAGACAACTGGTGCCTGCAAGCGTTCAGTGTTGATGAATGAACGTTGAACTGCATATGAATGAAATTCTAGACTTGAACAAATTAAATGGAAACATTTAAGAAAACAGATATATGCGTTTCCGTAATTGTTTGACAAATCTTTATTGTTCTTAATCGTTCTATAAATTCTAGTTTGGCAAGACTTTATTATAATTTTTGCTCCTGAATATTATTATTTTTTCTCATGAATAGAAAGACATATGTTTGATAGTCCTGGAAATCGATAGAATTTTATTCGAAATCTACGCCAAAATAAGATTGCTGTTTTGCCTAATTTTAAATGCTCATCTGTTTTCCAGAATATATATTTGTAGTACTGACTTCAGCTAAAATATCGATTGTTAGCCCAAAGAGCAATTTGCCCAGAAACGCTGTTAATTTCCTTTTGGTATTTTGCGTTGATTCACTATAAACGGCCAATCACTTTTTAAATTGTTGCCACCAAATATTAGAGACCTGTATTATATTTAAAGAAATTAAATAAGGAAGAATCTGCATGAATGTATGCATGTTTCTCGCATTGTGATAAAAAAAAAGGGTACCTAGAGCCATCAACGTACGTCTCCACCGGAATATATGCATCTGGAAGCTCAAATTTGGAATTTGTTTTATTATTATTTTATATTTTCTAAAACTTTTATGAGTTTTTATTAAATAACTCAACGATTTAAAAGCGAGCTATCGCAACACAGTACGGGGGGGGGAACAGTTTTATCTCTAGCGCGCGAGACTGTGTATCGGAAATTCTAAAGATATGCTCTTTTAAATATTTCGTGGTATTGCTGTTGGATTGAATTTTATGGTTTAAGTGTGAAGAACATGATATTTAATAATTAAAGGTAACACACGAAACGTTAAAAAAACTCCCCTTTGGGCGTAATATAAAATCTTAAAGCTTTCAGATTTTTTTGTAAATATTCTGCTTTATTTTTCTTCATTAACTGATTACTTCATTTTATATTGAAAAATTCCAGGATAGGAAATCTGTGGTTAAGTCTTTTTTTTTTTTTTTTTTTTTTTTTTTTTTAAATCTTTACCTATGTAATGAAACCTGGAAATATTTCTAAAAGAACTTCGAAAAAGTCAAGAAATTAAAAATAATTATAGAAAGAAAAGGAGGGTCTAAAATTAGTGAATACTGATGGATTTCCATAAGAGTTATCAGCACGGCTCCAGATAATTTTATAGATATGAGTTTTAAACATTTCTTAATGGTTTAGTGGCACTTGGCACAAATCGAAAAGCAGGAATACTTGGGCACAAAAACATTTAACTTCGGACTTTGAACAAACAGCACCTTAGATTATTAAATTGCTTTACAAATTTTTAAGTTACTGAACTGCTTAAATACAGATTTTAACAAAATGTTTGTATTGTGTATGTGTTATCGCGTAAAGAATGATGATTACCTTGATGAATTAGGTCCATTTAAAATATAAAATATCTCCAAAACATAACACATTTTAAGGCATCTTTATAACTGGTTTATGGGCGTGAAATTTTATACTTGTTTCGATATCATTAATAATGTATTTGCTACTTTCATTTTACACTGCAAATATTAAAATATTTTAAATTTCAGTTTTACTTTTAATACATCTCCACGTTTTCACTTTAGAACTCGCATTAACTGCTGTAGCGATTGTAGTTGTAGAAGCGCATGGTTTGCCTTTAGATGTTTCGATAAGGGTGAAATTCATTTTACTTAAATGTTCTAAAAGGAACTTAAGGAGAGCTAATAATACAGAAGAAACACAAACTGTCAGAGAAGGAATGTACACTATTTAAGAAAAACAATGTCAATAAATCACGGAGCTGATTATTTCTGACAGGCTGTGCGGAAGCGTACCTAGTTGTCTATACCTGGTTACACCTCTTAGAAAAGTTCGTGTTCTCATAAGGACTGTATGCGCAAATGACGTTTGTGCGAAAATGCCACATGCGCAAGTGTCATGTTGTAGAGTCATTAGGTTATTTTAAACTAGGAAACTTGAAAATGAGCAATGCCCTCGTCAGGACTCGAACCTGGACCTCTCGAATACGCACCAAATGTGCTACCTTTACGCCACGAAGGCATGCTGAAAGGACGGAGAAAATATAATGTCGCCTTCGTTAGCAGTAGACCTACAGATTTTAGATATCGTTTTCATATTCTGCAGATTTTAGATATCGTTTGATGTGAAAGAATTCATTTCATGTTTTATGCCGTTTCTATATGTTTTATCGTCTAAACGTCTTTGCAGAAAATCCATCAAAATTTTGGAATTTTGGAAAAAAATTTATTTTTTGTTCATGGATGACCTCAGTAAATAAACACGTGCGTAAATGGTCCATGAAATTCAACCAAATGACCATGAAATTCCTTTTCATCAGCTCTGCTGTTATTTACCTAATAAACCATGCCAGTCATCCTCTAATTGTAAGGATATCTCTTTTTCCATCCTTTGTCAAAACGAAATTCATTTGGTTCTTCTTGATGAATGCTAGCAGAGTGCAGCAAGAAGAGTGGAAAATCATGTAACTTTAAACTCTTATATTCAACTATTAAAAGTAATTCCTCTTTTCTAATCTTTTTTACAATATATTTTTCATGAAAAGTTACTGATATAACTTTATAAAAGAGATTATAATAATTGCTACACATAGCATTTTTGAATGCTTAAACTCCCTTCCTGCCTTTTTAGTAAAAATTTAAAAGTTCATTTAAAAATGTGAAATACAGAGATAAATGACGAAATTGTTGAACGGGTTCATTTTCTACGACGATGTTTTTTCTTTGCTTTCTTTTTTCTCACGATGTTTTCCTCCCGCATTTTCTTCTCTGCGACATTTTTGCCCGCCGTGTATGTGCTTGCTACTGAAGCTAACTCATAAAACTAATTCTTAGTTAATAAATAAAACTGAAACCCTACTCAGAAAATGAAATGCCATTTTTGGAAACGTAGAATTTGTCTTGGATGGATGGATTTTTTTTGGGAGGGGGGGATATAAGACAATATAAGTAGGAAATTGTTAAAATATGCAAAAGCATATTTCCGTTTGAAAACACATGAAATTTATATGGTACTGAATTATTTCACTATTACCATTAGATTATTATTTTTTTGAATGCAGACAGCAGTGTGTGCGATAGAAGCAATACTAAAAATTTTTCACTAAAACATAGCATACGACGTTCGCATAATAATGTAAGTTATTATTAAAACCAGATAAAATTACTTTTAAAATTTATTTATTTGCTATATTGATGAATAAATGATTTTATAACATGGAAAATAAATGAAAGGTCTTACGTCTCCTCAATCGGCATTAACATCTTATCTTCCTTTATACCTCTATAGTAAAGCCGTAATCCATTTCAACAGCATTTTGAAAGTAACATATGAAAATCTCTTATGCCCTGGATTTCACTCGTAACTTCAATAACTCTTATGTACTATTAGATTTGGTACTTTTATGAATATGAAAAATGTATTTAAATTCATGGCTTTTCTTCCTAGCTTTTTACAAACCAGTATTTTGCACAGTATTTTTTAACTAGCCAGGTATTAGGATTTAAGCCTTTATTATAACTTCTTTCTGTATTCTTCACTAGAATGGAAATTAGTTATTTCGTTATTTGAGCGTTTAGATTAAAGCTTCTGACAGCCGCATCTTGCTGTTATTGACTCGGCTTAAAATCACATTCCGGCTTTACCGTCATTGCTAGCTGATGCTTTAATACGCGCTGATAATTATCTAAGTTAATTCTTATGTTTAGTCTTAGAGTACGTTATCTACTTTTGAATTTAACTTTGATTATGCTGATTGAAATAGCCGTATGTAGTGGAAGTTTTGTCTGTAGTACAAGCTATGCTTGTTCTCTTCAATTTTAGACTAAATAAAATTATTATTTTAACCTTCTTTGGTATTTTATAACTTAAGACTAAGTACTAACTCGCTATCAGTCTAGCAGGGTTTCCAAGACTTTATTACAAGCTACCAGTTACAATAGAATCCTACAATTTTTTTAAACCAAAATTCTAACCTATCAACACTACTCTGCTGCACATCTGTAAGATCTTTGTCATAAGATCCTAACAAGACAAGTTTCAAATAACCACATTTTGCCGTCCTCATAACATTTGCACTGTCATCAAAATCTAATTTAAATATTTAAATTCATTGGCTGTCGAAATGTTAACTTCTAGTTATCAATAAGTTGGCTTCAATGGACCTCCGACATGAGTCATGTTGAAGAAATAAAAATTTCCGGGTTGGTTTTCTTCACTTCCTGTGATGATGCAGATATATTTCTGATAGCCTTGTGGATATTATGAGTCTCCTAGCGGCTTCCTTTTAAATTCTTATTAGCATTCTTTGTAAGATAAATAAATGACGTATGATAATCAGTGTAGTTAAATTGTAAAGCTTTAATAATATCCGGCAAATATTGCTGTAATCATTAGCAGACAGATCATTGTCTTTTCATGAGTTACCAAGCCGTCTTTCAGAAAGTACTTTATTTTGTCTAAAATTATTCAGTCTTCAGAATATTTCTCTATATTTTTGGCTTTTTTCATTTTTTAGCACTAAAACTGTCTACATAAAAATTTATGGAATTATGTTAAATTTTCTTAGAAAAACATGTATTTGACAACAGCATATGGAAACGTGTTTGCTCCCTAGATGAAGTATTTGCAGCTTTTTAATTGTTCATTTTCCAAGAGATTTTGCTTTTATGGCAATAAAAAATCAGAATCTACTTTGTAACCTCTAAATTTTTTATGTTATTCGCAATAATGCAAATCGACAATAAAATGAATCACTTTAGCGTTCATTTATCTTGAACAGTGTTAATTATCATACTTTCTGTATTTTATTAAAAATTTATTTTCTGTATTATTATTAAAGGATCCTGCCTTTTCTTAATTTTTTTGGTCAAAAAATAAATGCATGTATGTAAGGAACGTTTGAAAAATTAATAAACTAAATTGCTTAGTCATTTTGTTCTTTTATTATTATTATTATTAATCTGATAAGTATAGTTTGATTTTACGAAAAATCTTTGTAAAAGTATGGATTTCCGTTTCTGAGCAAACAATGTACAGTTGAAATCCCATACTAAGTAGTACTGCTACTTGGATTACTTAGCAATCAAATATTTTTATTGGCATTTCATAATAAGCAAAGCTTTGAAATTTTTACTGCTTAATATCTCTAACATTTTAGTCTGTCAGTATCAGGGCGCAAGAAATAACGATATTTCATGCCATCATACCAAAGAAGGCATTAAACTGCAAATGGATATGAGCCAAAAATCATATAAAGCTATAACTTGCGTTAAAATTTTGAAAATAGAGTAAAATTACGAGCGTTATTTTTAATTAAAGCTCCGAGAAACTTAAGAAAAAAAAATAACACTAAAAATTGTTTTAATATATACAAAATTCATTGTCGTTGAGCCATTGTTATACGCTGTATGTCCAATCTTGGTCTTCATGTCATCCATTTCTCTTTTGTTTAGAATGTTTGTAATATATTTGCTGGGATTGATTATTCCCACATATGCAAGAACTGTTCTGTTATCAAATTGCTTTGAGTTGAAGGCCAAAATGAAATTCATCGCAAATTGTACATTGCCTAATGGAAAAATTTCATGAGTTATGTAGAGTGGCACACATTGTGTGCAGAAGTTTCAGTCAGGCATCCACTTATCTAAGGATTTTCAACACAGTGAGTTGTACCAATCAGCCCAGCATAGAGTTGTCAATGGTATACGCATGTATGACATACCTACATCCATGGAGAGTTAATTCGGGCAATTTGCACATCATACAGAAAGACACATGCACACATTCATGCACGTATACATTCACACATTCTCAGGGTGCAGTTGCCGATCACGGCAATCGAAGGCTCCATTACAGCAGGCTCTGTCACAGCCGTTCAATAGATATTACAGTGGAATAGTGAAGGTTCAGCAGAATTGTAATTAATACTAATAATAATAAGAAGAATACAGTTTGGTTCCAGTAGGACTGCGTAATGCCAGATACAAGAATTATAAGGTGTTTCTCCCACATCCTTAGCATGTCTTCTTGGTGTAATGGCCAGGACGCTGGGCGCTTATTCGAGAGGCTCGTGGTTCGAGTCCCAGCGAGGGCACTGCTTATTTTTCATCACTCCTGCTTTTAAAATATATCCTAATGTCTCTACAGAATGGCTATGCTGGCGAACATTATTTCACAGGTCATGTTGAGGTGCGGTCAACAAGTCGTCCAGAAGCATATTGAACCATCGCAGCGTAGCCTCACTGCCTGGAATAGTGCATCCGAACAAAAGGGAATATTTAGAGGTCATTATTTTCAAGATTTACTAATGTCTGTATTGCCTGTATTATGCTCTGCAGTAAATTTCTCAGTATGTAGTGTTATTTTACAATCACGTGAAGTTACTGCAAGAAGTCACCGTCTGTCTGTCACTATTAGAAGTAAGAAAATACTATATAAGCCACATGTGGTACTTCGAATTAAACAATGCCAGGTATTTTATATGAAGGACAAAAAGAAGAAAAGTGTATTGAACGACGATTTTTTTAATCATACAATTTATTTCTTCAACGATCAGGCAGAAAGCTTTATGAAAAGAACATTCAGTACTCGATGATGCATTATGAGAAATGCTTATTTTATTTTTTTTTAATTTTTGCACAAATTAAAATACTTTCCTTATTCCCATCTTAATTTCCAAACTTTTAGCAACTTAATCATCAAAACTGACCTCTCATTCCTATTATAATTCCTTACTTTTTGGCTGAGATTAGCGTGGGATCATTAAATACACCTTATTTATTTACCAGAATAAATTTGTCATGTCACGTTTAAATAGTTACATCATTTAAATAATTAATCATTTTCATAACATAATTACAGACTGTATTCAATTTATGTAGCAAGTTCAAAGTCCTCTAAAGTCAGCGAATACTCTCAGCATTCAGTTTTGCACGTACGCAACATAAATTTTCTTCCGCTGCAGCAATTGATTCTCTGTACATTGAAAACTGGCATTCAAAATTGCTCTTGTTATTTTTCACATATCGCTTATCTACCCAGAAGCATATATGTAAGTTGATGAAAAATTATCACTTTAACAAGTAATTTATTTCTGCAGAATGCTCTTATCCTATAGAGGTGATAGTTTGCGTTCAAAATTTACATTTTCTGTGTAGAATTCCATTCCACATCGTCAGCTCAATTGTTATTCTTATGCATTAAATTTCTCCAAAGCTCTGATACCACCTACATATTGTTTATTTTAAGAAAGCATAAATTTCTAATAAAATAACATATTCAAACCACAAGGAAAAGTTTAAAGTAACTTACAATATGACAATAAAAATCAAAACCGCATGGTAAGAATATTAAGATACATTATACCTTCCAACTTGTCGTATCAGTAATTATTGATCAAAGAGAGGAATAAAACCATTCAGGGTGTTCGCCGAAAACATCGCGGCAAACACATCGCGGACGAAAACGTCGCGTACAAGACAATGCAATTCGTAGACGCCGTCATAGAAAACATCCTGAGAGAAAACAAAGCAATGAGAAAAATTGCATTTCTAAAAACATCCTATTATAAAACATCGTCATCGAAAACGAAGTTGTTCAAAAACTTTGCAGCTTAAAAGCATAAAGGTCGAAAATGTTGTGGTAAAGAATAAAGCACCTATAAATCATCGCATGACGATAACATCGCAGACATGCTTTTTCAAAATGTAAAAGTTATAAATGCATATTCGCACAATGATTTGTGAGCTCAAGAAGGAATGAGAAATATTTTTACCTTTATATTTCATATTTTTGAATTAATTAATAAATATTTACTGAAAAAATAAGAAGAAAATTCCGAAACTAAAAATAAGTAGTACTAAAAAATTAAAATAAAGGTAGGTATAACAGTTAATAGAATTTTAAACTTATATAGTTAACTAATAAAAGTTATTAATTAATTAATCTTTTTTATAAAGCTTTATTGGTACCTTTTCATGAAAATATAGTCTATAAAAGAGTAAAAAGAGGAAGATGAGTAACTGCATTTGGTTACGTGTATTAAAATTGCTAAATTAGTTATCAACTTATAAAATTCTTGCAACTGCTATAAGTAGCATTAGTAAATATTTCGTTTCATTTTCAGTTACTGAATGCTTACATTTCCTTCTGAATTTTTCACCAAAAAATTTGTTATTTAATTGAAAAATATAAGAAAATATTCTTCTTCCTTCTTGCTCTGACAAATCTTTATACAAATATGCCTTTACAACTTTTAAAGCCTGAAAAACGCATATCTTCGATGTTATCGTCATGCGCTAATTTGTAGGTTCTTTTTTTTTTTTAACCAAGATATTTTCGGCGACGATGTTTTGTGCTGCGATACGTTTCCGTCCGCGATGCTTTTGCTGAGATGTTTTCGCCTGTAACTAGTTAAAGGCAAGAAATTTAATGCTTTAGACAAGTGAAAGAATCCAACGTTTGTTTATCATTGATTTCAAATGTAAGCCTGATTGTATTTCGAGAGATAAATAAGACTCTTTTTTATGCGGAAAAAAACTTTTTTTGCATTTCTGTATTAAATTAATTCGTAATAAATACAATAATCACTTAATACCATTTATTGAAATCCGCGAAATTTTCATTTAAGATCCCCCTCCCTTTCGAATAAAAATAATATAGTCCAGCGAATTTTTTAATTTGTTCAAATTTAAGCAAAACGATCATTAATAATCTCAGTGACTAACTTGGAAGACCCTTTTTCACACACTCACAGAGGTGGGGGGGGGGAATGCTTATTTGTAGATGTAGCAGTCAATTGTTCCAGTTGCAAATGAAATTTGCACTCCTGCAGCTAAAGAAGAGGATTTGACTTTTAAACCTTCCAAGCTAGTCCTGCAAACTGATGACTATTAATCTGATTCTTGTCGCCTTAGCACCTCCAATAAAACGAATTATTTTGTTTTTATTACTAACCACTCCTTTACTTAATCTTGCTATTAATAAATCGGGTTTTCAGCATTTTGAATCCTGTTGTTTTTATCAGAATATTTTTTAAAGATTTCTATTGCAAACACAGCTTATTCACTAGCCTTATCAGATCGACCATTCTTTTGCTTACGTTCCTGCCGCCATTTTATTTTCGCCATTACTATTTGGGGAAAAAAGACACAGATAAGAATCTTAATGTTTTTTAGAGTGTAATAATTATATCTATTACTATAATTTGCAGTTGTTTTCTCAACCATATTCAGCCAGTTTCAAAAGCAGAAAGAAGCTGTTGAATAGAGGCAAATGGCTTTAACTAGATCATGAGAGCAAATAAACTCAAATAGACGAGAGACTCAAAGAATAGAAAAAAATTGCTCGACATAAGTATAGTTTTTTTTTTTCACGTTATACATTTTGTATTCGGGTTAGCAACCATTGAAGAGAAACTAGAATCTAATAGATCTGTACTTAGTATTTTATATATAAATGTTTGGCTACAGTGTGAAGTTTCATTCATTGCGCTAATTTTTATTGCGCACTTATTCAGTCTGAGGTTGTGCTATAAGACGAATCTAAGGCAAAGTATAGTATTAGTGTTTTTTTCGAGATAACTTCTCGCATTTTCTATAACATTCCTAATGAAGAAAATCTTGTTACGCAATTTTTTACAATGCTTTTATATTATTACTGGTCGTAATGTTTGCAAGAATGTCTCCACATAAAATTAACATAATCACATATAAACAAATTAATCACACATAAAATAATGTACATTTTACAACATTTTATAATAAAAAGAATGGCCTAGATAAGGAAACAGATGTAAAGGATTGAAAATTTAAAGATATTCTTCGAGAAAGATAACTAAATGGTTAAATATAATATCTTGAGGCAAATATTAATTTAGTTTTCTTTTAATGTAAATATAAACAAAAGTGGGGAATTATCTTACTATATTTCCTAAATAGTAGGCTGTAAGACTAATACAGTTTACGGAAAAGCAATTAAGGAAGAAAAAACGTCGATTTATTTCACGGTAAATTATATAAATTATATCAATATAATATTCGAATCGGCAGAACATTTTTCTTTGCTTTCCATTTTTTTACTCCTTGTCGAGAGCTTAAAATGAAATATAAGCCTTTTTGGGATAACTTATTATACCAGTTTTGTTCAGAAATTATTTACTGTCGCATAAACATAGCTTGCTTTATTAAATTGTTATGAAATAATATTTTTATATCAGTACTTAATCCTTATGAATTGTTTTTATTGTTAATTGATTGCCTAGAGTATTCTATTTTTATTTACTTCATGTTGATAATTTACAATTTTATAAAATGTTCTTTAACTAGCGTATATAAAAAATAATAATTTTTTTAATTTAAAATCAGCTACACCTTGCATAGACAAAACTTTACTTGATGATATTTATTGTAATTTAAGAACTGCTCGTTAAATCCTCTTGTGCATTCACAGAAATGATTGAGATATCTAAAGCAACTACACTGATAGTAAACCAGGCTCAGTATTTGTCATAAAAGATAATTATTAGTTACTGTACTTCTGTTTTCTAACTTAAAAAAACTAAAAATACATATATTTTTTAATTCTTCTAAAATGATGATTTCTCAGTGTCATACAAATAATATTGAACTGAAATGAATACCTCTACTCACATTACTCCTATACACATGAAAGACTGATGATAGAGCTGTGGTTCTCAACTAACGAGAATTTCCTGTTGTTTCAGGGAGAGAATGCGGTCAACCGTTTATTTACCTGTAAAGTTTTTAGTTTTAGTTTATGAATGTAAATAACTGCTTACATTCAATTTATGTATTTATCAATATTTTCTACACTTTTTCTTGTTTAATTTATAAAACACGATAAAAAATAATCTAAATTTAGCTAAATGTATATATATTTTTCGAATTTTGGAAAGGATGAGGAGAGAATGATTGTCTAGCAATGGTGAAAGGAATGCATGAAGCAAAAAAGATTCAGAAGCAGTGTTATACAGCAAGACGCCTGAAACTTGGCAGAGGGAAAAAGAAGCTGGTAATTATCAAACAAAACAATTATCAGAATCACTCAAAAATTTTAGAATATTCCAAAATCGTAAAATGTACGAGTATTATGAAACAATTTCTTCCTAATTTTTTATCATTAGCTTAAATGTGATCAAGATAAGCCAGACATTAAAATACAATCCCAAACAAAAGGTTGGCTCTTTATTTAGCTTTATAATAAATAATATACTCGAAAAACAAATGTGTAAGGTATTTTTTCCTGCCAATATATGTAAAGCGGCTTAAACTGTGCATTTAAGTTGGCAAACCTTTTCGTATCCATGTTGATAATATACCGTTTGAAGGAATCATCAAACTTCAATCACTCTGGGATATAACTGTTACTTTGTCTCCATTCCTCTACTAATGTTACTTAAGCCAGTAAAATAAAAAGAAAAGGAAACAGTTTCTCTCTGCTTTATGGTCTTAGGAGAAATCAAGCCGAAGCAAAGATTAAGTCTTAATTTGCTTACTGTTGAAGCTGAAAGGGAAGCAATCGGCTATTTATTTATTCTTGCCAGATAATCTGTAAGAAGGAGAAACAAAAAGAAACTGGAAGCTTTTCTTTCAGTTCACCTGTTCAGGTTACTAATTTTTATCTAGAATCTCGAAGGAAGCGCGTGTGAAAGTGTTCGAGCGGGTAAGAAGTGCATGATAAACTTTCTCTAGAAAGAGATCTCATCTTGAGATACCGCCACACTTCTTCAATGCGCGATTGCGCCGTCGCTGCGACAGAAGAGCCGCTGCATGCTTATTTCTCACTTCCACATCGATAAGCGGTGCTTTTTCGGTTTTAAAAAAATGTCGCAGTCTGGAAGCAGCGTTGTCACTGGAGCATGGCAAAAAGTAATGGACCCTAACGTTTTCATCAGGGACTGATATGAGATTAGTCGTTCCAGTGGTAAATAAACATTCACTTGAACTGCTAACTGTGCATGCATGAATCTTCGATATGCTTCTTTAAAAAAAATGATGCTCTGACCTGGGTTAATGCATGGCCCAAGGGGCCAAATGCTAAGTTTGCTTTCGATTTTACGGTTTTCACCCGAATTTCATTCTTAACATCAAGCATTTGCGTGTCTCCTAATTGTTTCTTTCTGCAAGGATTAAACGGAGCAATCATAACCAAGAGCTACGTTTCGACTCAAGGAAAATGGTATGCTGTTTCGAAAGTATTGTTTAAAGAAGCAAGCCACAACAGTTAATTATATTTTAAAGCTCACCCTGAACTGTGTGTTATTTAGAGCATTTTGTTCACGAAGATGTAATAAAAAACTAGGGTCAAGAAAGGCAAAGGTGAACCTACAGAAGCGTGCACCAATAAGATGCATGAATGTTCAAAGCATTCCTATAGATAAGTTTGCTTGTTTGTTTGTTTCTTAGCTTTATAATTCTGAGAATTTTCTGAAACTGTGTTTCACGATACATAAAATAAAAATTGGCTTTTGTTTAAATACTTTAAATTACTGTATTGGGTAAAATATAACTTTATCTAATGCACTGCTAAAATGAATCCTCTGTTGTATGCACCAGCTAAATTAAAAATTATTATGTTCATTTATTTCTCATCCTTTAGCAATTAAGTTAAAAGAAAACAGATTTGTTTAACTTTAATTCAAAGTATAGTATCGCTAATTAACTAATTTAAAATTTTTCTTTGCCACACGAATAAAAAGACACTAATTTGATGGTATTTCTCTAGATTAAGTCAAACGTTTAATCAGAAGTTGTCTATCAGATAAAGAATTTGTGAAAATTACATGAAACAGAAATAGGAGGAAGCTTAACATTTCTGCTATCCGAAAGCGAATTTCTCGAATCTTTTTGTTCTTTCATATAAAATTAGAAAAAAAGGGAAGAAAAGAAAGGAAACTACAGATTTTAAGAATAATTTACATATATTTAAAATATTGAAATTTTGTTCAATTAAATACATAATTTAAACTACTGAATCTTGAAAATTAATTTTTTGAAAACAATTTGAAAAAAAATGTTAGAATAAGAATTTTAGGTTTTTATACAGATACTTTTTAAATCAAAGCGAGTGCACATACGTAGCAGCATTCCAAAATTTAATTTAAATAAAGACTAAATTCACTATCCAGAAAATCTAAATTCTTTCCAGAAAATGAAGAAAAATGAAAATCTCGCAAATATTTCATGCGAGGTTTACCTTCATGCATATTAGAAATTTTGACTGCTTGAGAAGCGTATTTCTATTCATTATCACAAAGATGTTTTTGGTAAATTTCAGCCTAATTCAGATCTTTCTTCGAGATTCATACGTACTCTGTTGATGAAATTTAACTTTACTGTTGCTTAGGATATTCATTGGTTATTTTTTTAATATCATGAATCTTTATTAATTAAATATTATCCAACTATTGTAGCCATGGATAGATAAAAAATATTCTTTCTTCTTGGAGTCGAATATAGTCTCCAAATAACTGTTTGGTGTGCCCTCTTGCATCACAAAAGCACTGAAGATCAGAAGAGCTACACTTGACCATTCCAAATCTGGTGATGAAAGTTACCGTTTATCACTTCTTTTGGGAGCTTGTGGTAGAGATATGAGGTAAAGAATGTTCCACCAAAAGTACTGGGTTTAATATGACCAATTCTTGTACTCTTTTGACACTCAATTCTTGTAATGAAGTTTCTCAATTCAAGCTGGTTATTCATTTGTGTCGACTAAGCTGCAACGAAGCGGCGAAATGAACTGACAGTGAAAAATACCATTATTGCCTGGTCAAATCACACTCGACATTCTTAAATTTACATCTCATTTACTTATTTTAAGTACGTAAAAATATTTTACAGTTTCTAAAAATAAACCCTCCTTTTTTTTGGGGGGGGGAGAATGGTAAATCCAATGCTTTTATTAGGACACTCTGTATCTGGGAACCTGAAATAATTTTTAAGGAAAAACATATGTTCGAGGCGAATATGAGATTTACTAATAACCAAATCATATATAACCTCTATGTCGTAAGAGTTCATGGGAAGAATATACTATATAGAAACGTATAAGACCACGTACTTTATACGTGCTTATAGACCTTACATTCTTTTCCAATTTAAAGATCGACTAGAAAGATGGGACAAGCTAACTCGACAATTCTAGTTCAGCAACAAATTATTTCCCACGTTCTTTTAATTCGAGCATCAAATATCAAGAACCAGTACTGTCTTTACGTATGGTCTCTGCTCTGGGGCCTCTTGAATATAGAAGAAATTTATTGTTATTCTTGAGAATATATGTGTAGGTAAGGATCCCAGAACACAAAAAAGGTCTGAAATTAATGGTTCTCTTAATACGACCCTATAAAAAATAAGAATTTACTAAAAGGAAACCTTGAAAAATTCGCTTTGCCATTTTCCGGAGTTAAATATATGTGATCTTGTACAGATCCACATACTAACAGTCGCATTTCAAGAGTACGTGAAAGAAATTATTTTCATTCCTTATAAAATATAATATTATAAGCATCTAAATTTAAAGATCATGAAAATGGTCATTATACTTTCATCATATTAATGGAAGTTTTACCTTCTACACATTTGTAACGTGTAACCAGACTGAAAAGGAAATATTCTAGAATTCTAGAAATCTTCCCGAGTCGTAAGGATCCCTACCTCTTTTTTTCTTTTGTTAATTATTCTTTCTCTTCAGCTTTGTTTTCTTCCTTTTTTTACAGCCGTTTTCTCTTTTTAATGACGAATTATTTGCATCTATCCAATGTGTTAAGTTAAATAACTTGCTTATGAAAAATATGAATAAATAAATCAACGAATAAAAATACGAGTGAGTTGACAGTGAAAGCTTGCTCAGCTAAGTAAAACCTTCTCACGCTTGCTTGTGATTTTACATATTTTAGAGAAGATAAAGTTTGAGTGTGTAAAATGTTTAAAAATGTTAATACCTTAAGCAAACCATTTACATTTCCTATAAATCTTAACTGAGTACTAAAATGTTCGGTTTGACCACGATGACCTCCCACCCTACGGCAATGCGTAGGAAAACAGGTTACCAGCTCATCCAACAGCTGTTTATTCGAAATAAGATTCTCGGCTGAAGGTTTAAGAATCATCTGAATATTTTCTTGAGACATACCTTCCACAGAAGCAACTTAAAATAAATTAAAATTAATTGCTTTTCTTATCGAACAAAGCACTTTTTTAATCATCTTTTAATTAAACCATGGGATATAATCTTCTATAAATACTATTAGCTACTTAAAATAAATTCATTCTTATTTAGTTGCCTCCATGACCTGACGCATGCAGGTGTTGCTATCATTATTTAAAAAAAATTATGACCGCTTATTATGTATTACAGAGGAACTAGATAGGATAATTGTTTAAAGCAACCTATCAGGCAGGTTGTCTGGCTAAAGAACGAATGCCTTCATGGAAGGTATATTTATTGCATTTAGGTGTACGTATTCTAAAGAGTCATTAGCTTATTTTGAAGGCGGAGACGGGAAAAATGTGCAATGCCCTCACCGGGACTCGAAGTGGACCTTTCGAATAAACGCCGAATGTGCTACCGCTACACCACGAAGGCATGCTAGTAGGAAGGAGAAAATACCTTATAAGCTACAACATACGTTTTGAAATTTCTCTGTAGAAATTTATGATATTTGCTTATAATATGTTAGATTTCATTACAATGAGATTAAGTTGACGATGTGGAAATGAATATTTGAATAACTATGCTACTTCTTCGCTTTCATTTTAATAAGTTCTTGTTGTCAATAATATATCAATTGGATATTATTTTATTGCAAGTAAAAGTATATTAAGAATTTACTCTTTTAATAGAGTTACAGAGAAACTAGATAGGATAATTGTTTAATGTAAATTACGATAATACGAATTGAAATCGATTTCTTTGAAGCTTTTTTTTATAATCTTAAACTATGTATAGAATAAAGGCCTTTATCCAGTCATTATATTTTCATGATGCTTTAGTCTACTGTCATAATTTCTTCGATTCTTGCATTTCAATTTTAGAAACAGATGGAAATATATTCTTTGCATTTTGTTTTATTGTATCTCAGTTTTATTCCGTGTCTTTAAAGAAGCATTCACATGATGCTTAAAAGTCATAATTGGCATAAGAAGAGCTTTATTGCTCGGCAACTGAGACTTCCTTAAAACGTGGATACGTACCCATTTCGCTTTAAAAAGACCTCCACGGACATTTCTCCCTGTCCGTGTAATGCTTAAGCATGTAATAAGAAAAAAAAAAAAAAAAAAAAAAAAAAAAACTGAGGCATTTCTGTATCAAGTAAACTAGTATAACGATTTTGTCTAACGCAGTGGGTTCTCAACCATTTTTGTTCCATGCATCCTTTTCACCTATTGCCACATTTTCCCCTCCCCTTCCTTTCCAAAACTCGAAACATGCATGTAAATTTATTTAGATACAGACAACTTTCTAACGGCACATCAGTAAGCAAGTAGATTTTAGTTCACCATATCCCCCCCTCGAACCTATGAAATTCTCCGTACTAGGGGAGTTCAACACTGGTAGTTCGGTCCGTGGTTCGAATCCCGCGAACTACGAGCCAATTTCCCTTAGAAAGTCCTCCGCGAAGGCATACCTCCCCTTAGGCAGATAGCCCTCGAGGCTTAATCATGCCATAATCACACACACACGTTGTTCTATGTAAATGAAACTAATGACTTTGATGCAGAGTCGTAGCTAAGATTTTCTGCGCCCGGGAACAACTGAAGATTTTCCTCCCCCTCCTGTTTCCCAGGAACGAAAAACATTTAATTTTAAAATTTCGTAAGATCAGTTTGCCGCCCTCTAGATGCTACGCCCGAGAACAGATGACCAGCCTTGCTCCCGCTCTAACTACGCCTCTGATGCTTTATGACTAAGAAATTTGTGACTATTAAGCCATCGTCTGGACGCTTTCTTAGTGTCATATTTCTGGTAAGTTAACGCAGAGCATTCTTTCTCGTTGAAAACGAGGATCTTGTGCAAATTTCCTCGTACTGCATACAGCTCTTCGTATATAAGTATAAGAATAAATATGGTTAACTTTAAATTTAACGATGCCCTGCTTCACATTTAATGTTGAAAAAATTTATTTACAAATCTTCAGCTATCATCCATTTTCTAAAGGGCATTTAAAATCTGCCAAAATGCCCACGCATCCACATATTTTAACCCCCTTTTTTTGTATGTATTTTTGTAATAAGAATTTATAAAAAATAAAGTGACTATTGTTATAAATTTTATTACCAAAACAGATGTAAACATTTCGAGAACGTATAAGGTATTTTCTCCCTCCTTTCTGCGTGACTTTCGTGGTGTAACGGTAGCACACTCAGCGCGTATTCGAGAAGTCCAGATTCGAGTCCCGAAGAGGGTATTGCTAATTTTTCGTGTATTCCTGCTTCAAAAATCCTAATGACTTTGCGAATGTATTAACTTAATTTTTCGATAATACACTCTTTTGCAAAAAAATCGAAGCACCAAGAAGGACTTTTGCGATCGTGACGAAATTTGGTATCCAAAAACATCTTAATCGAACATGCAAATGATCAAAATTTCAAGGCAAATGAACAGGAATTGCGATCATAGCGTGCATTTCGCCAAGTATAAAACCAGTAACAGAGGCGGAAAATTTATCTTTTTTTGGTTGGCAGCAATGTTTGTTACAAGGAAATTGCGACGAAATAAAGGCTCTGCAAGGCCAAGGATCACAAATGCGAGACAAGATAGGATGATTGTTCGCCAAGCCCGAACCGCTCCAACGATATCATTGTCGACTATTCAACGCACTACAGCCACGTCTATACCTCCCGTGCTACCGTCTACCATCTCACGGCGCTTGTTTGAGGCGGGGTTGCGCTCTTTAAGACGTTCGCCTTTGACACAACATCGGAGGAGTCGTCTGGTGTGGTGTCGAAGGCGATCATCATGGGTGCCATCAAACTGGCATCGTATAGTGTTCAGCGATGAATCGAGGAGTTCAGCGATGAGAGGACGGGACCAGCGGTCCCAATCAGCCTTTGTTTTACAAAGGCATACAGCCATAACCCCTGGTGTGAGGGTGTGGGGCGCTATTTCTTATGACAGCAGGTCATGTTTAGTCATCCTCCGTACATCGTTAACAGCTCAACGATACGTTGATACCATTCTGTGGCCGGTTGCATTACTCTTCATCGCACGTCATCCTGGGACCATTTTCCAACAAGATAATGCCAGGCCGCATACCGCTCGCATATCTCTGGATTGTCTCCGTGCGGTTGATCCTCTTCCTTGGCCAGCAAGGTCACCAGATTGTTCACCAATCGAGCATGTTTGGGATATGGTATCAGGTTCAATGTTTCTTCTAACCTTCTTCGGAAACATACAATGACCTGACTAGAACAGAGAGCTTACTAAAGCTATGTTCACTAATTGTAGTAAGTAGACAGGATACAGACGAAGGGTATACAAAACCCTTTATTTTTTCTTTATATACAATGACTTCCGTACTTCGGAATACAATGACCCTCCACTCGGGGTCTAACTTAAAAGATATCAAAATAAAACTAAACTCTAATTTAACTTTAGAATAAGATTGGCCTTATAATAACAGGAAGCGTATGTAGCACAGAGACTGTGAACACTACAATACGTTTAATTTATCAAGAGGATTAAAACCTCTGGCCTGGAAGGCAAAGTAGCAACTGCGTAACTTCTAAGGTAAGCGGCCTGCTTCGAACTCACGGCTTCCTCTCTTCTGCTTGGCAAAAAAGGCCACACTTAAATACTTGGCGTTCGCCAGACAACTTTGCATAAACTCCTTCACGCTTATAATTCTGGCCGGAAGTAGAAAATAAGAAGTGATAGTAAAGATTTAAAATAAAATAAACGTTAGTAAAACTTAAGATCCTTACATACTTCCCGCCAGAGTTAATTAGTTTGAAACTGAGGTCTAAAACGACCTTGTTGAAAATTTTTAGCTCTAGAAACTAACGCGAGGCCAACCTTTTACAATCATAACTTAGCTAGAAACTAGAAAATTTTAAAAGAAAGAAATTTGTTACAATAGCAGCTCCCGGAATATACAACAATCTTTTTTCTTTTTCATCTGTACTGCATCTAAACAGGAGCTTTATTCAATTCTGGTTCCTTCCAGAGATCTGGAAGGAAAACTAGTTTAATGAAATGTTACAGAATGACATTGCAAATAACATATAGAATATACTTTTCTTAACATTCTTATTTCATTCATGACTATTTTAATTATTTCTCCCCGTGCTCTCTGACATGTGTTGTAAAAGAACACCAACCACGAATGTGTTTCTGTCTACGTGTGCCACACTTCCTCCTACAATCAAAACACTAACGTGTTAAAATTCAACATACGAGACCTCTTAACACACCCTAATTTCAACTCTAGACCCTGAGGTACTATTCTGAAAGTGGCTAACTCTAAAGTGTAGCGTCAGAGAGCCTAACTACATCATTCAACCTTTAACACATATTCACCATGATTTAATCTTTACAGTCACACGAATAACAAATTTTTAACATTACTTTCACTTTTACCATATCACGGTATTTCTTAACATTCAAAATAACAGTTCACATGTATACAAGAACATATCAACATGCCGTTAATTTTACACATTTGAAAACATACATTAGTAGTACATTGTTAACTTCTATTCTTTTCAAAGCAAGTGCCAATTCTTTCTACATTGAAATAATACTACATTTAAAAAGTCTTTCAGACTAAAACTTCTTTCTTGTTAGAATGTTTTAAATAAAATTTATACAATAACTTTTTACAATATTTAAGTCTTTATACAACGCTATTATACATCAACTTTAGTTTTACGCGCGAGTAATTGAAAAACATAATAAGAAAATCGGTCACAACTCATTTCTCGCCCTTTTGGCGATAAAGGTAGACCTCGCATGAGGTAAAACTTCTTGAAATCTGCCACTTGCAGTAAGAATGAAAGATTAACTTAAGTTTGTAAAGTAACATAAAATTTTACTTATCTTTGTAATATTCAGACATCCTTTTCTGGGCCCAGTCTTTAAAGGTGCTGCAGACCGTAGCTTGGTTGATCCTCCTTCTTGTACGGGCTCGCCCTTCAGTGCTTTCCTCTGGAAGCTTCCGTTTTTCACCACTACGGCCACCCTTGAACATCTTCCTTTTGTGCTCTGCTTGTGGTCTTGGCCGTTTGAAGGCAGCTGGTCTTGGTGGAACCGGGAAACTTCTGTCGTGATCCTGCTTGGACCTCGTTGTTGGCCGTTCAAATTTTTCTTGTACTTTTTCCTCCGCCGCTGATGGCCCTTCCGCAGTTCGGCGACTTTTGCTGCGGAGAGTTCTGTCGGATGAGTCAATCTTCCGTTTCACAGCCGGGTTATAGTTGCCGTCCTTTCTCCCGGTCTTTTCCACATACGTCGTCCTTCTCCCTTCTTCATTCTGGGGGTGTTCGTGAACTCTGTTTTCTGGACGGTGGAACGGCTTCTTTTTCTTTGTACCTTCAATTTTTCCGCGGGGCAATTTTCTTTTCACTTGCTTCTGTCTCTCATTGGCTTGCCCTTGTACTTGTCGTTTTCCCACCTCTGGAACTTGTACCTGCGGTGTCTGCCGTACCGGATCCTGCAAAAGATCTGAAAAGATTTGCATTTTATTACGATCGAAGTAGGGCTTGATTTGATCAATGTTTGCGGAACAGGTTTCAGCATTTCTTGCCTTTAACACTACAACAGCGTGAGTTATTTTTTCTATAACATATGGTCCTTCAAAGCGTGGAAAAAATTTGGCAGTTTTATCTTCTGGTGCTGAAGAAAGTGAATGCTTAATTTTTAGTACTTCATCCCCTACTTTATAAGTTACTCCCCGTCGTTTCAAGTCATAATACAATTTTTGTTTTCTTTGTGCTACTTCCGTATTCTTTTTTGCTTCTTTTATTAGTTTTTCTATATCACCCATTTTAAATTCTGGGGCTCTTTGTTGCACATAAAATAGTTTATCTAACGGTGTTATAACCTTTCTGCCTAGAAATAACTCAGCAGGAGTTTTGCCCGTTGTATCATGTTTTGCGGTCCTAAGGGCGAAAGCAAATTCATTGACATAGTTATCCCAGCTTTTATGAAAATTTTTAACATAACTACGGATAATTTTCACTATATTTCTGTTGACCCGTTCCGCTATATTTGATTGCGGCCGATACGGGACCATTTTTAAATGACGTATGCCCAGTTTTTGGCACATGTCTTCAAATATATTACTTACAAATTGAGGACCATTATCCGATATAACTTTTAGGGGCGCCCCGTATTTTAAAATATATTTATTTAAAATAGAATCGGTAACTAATTTCGCGGAGGCTCGTTTTAAGGGAACAATTTCGGTCCATTTACTAAAATGATCAACTATAACAAGGAGATAGCGAATTTTGTTTAACTGACTTTTTGGGAAAGGGCCCAATAAATCGATGCCGATTATTTCATTTGGAAATTCGGATTTAATACTATTTAGAAACCCGGCCGGGCGGAAATTAATATAATTAACGGCTTGACATGTTGGGCAGGGCTGGACATACGCCCTTGTTAACTTTTGCAGTTCAGGAAAGTAGACTGCCTCGCGTACGCGTTGAGTAGTTTTTCGAATACCAGCATGAGAAGCTAAAGGGCTGTCATGGAGCTCTTGCAGGATATTTAATCTAAGACTAGCTGGGATAACAGGTCGAAATTCGTTGTTGGAATTCGTAGTTTTTGTATAAAATAATAGACCATCTATTAGTTCGTAATGGGCCGCCCTATTTCTTATCGCCACAATATCTTGGTGGCTAAAATTTTCAGGATCCTTCAAATACTCATAAATACTTCCAAACTCAGGATCCTTACCCAGTTCGGTTATTACAGTTTCTCGGGAATTTATTGTACACGCTGTCAGCATTGCAACTTTTACGGTATTACCCTGTTCGTCTAATTTAATTCGTGACAGGGCATCTGCTACGATATTTTCCTTTCCGGGTGTATGCTTGATTACCAGATTATATTCTTGCAGCTTGAAAGCCCATCTTATTAACCTTGGGGATAAATTTTTCCCAGAGTACAATCTAGTTACCGCCGCATGATCAGAATATACTGTTATCGGCGCCTTTCCAAAATAGACTCGGAACTTTTGCACTGCTAACAGAACTGCAAGTGTCTCTCTCTCGGTCGCGGAATAGTTTCTTTGTGTTTGATTTAAAGTTCGGCTAAAAAATGTCACTGGCTGCTGATTTTGCGAAAGTACCGCTCCTACCGCATAATCCGAAGCATCCGCTGAAATTTCTAAATTTTCATCCTTTTCAGGAAATTTCAACACAGGGGCTTGCGTTAATGCTTGTTTTAATTTTTCGAAAGCACTATTGGCTTCGGCCGTCCACGAGAATCTTGCCTTTTTCCTTTTTAATTTTAACAATGGCTCAGCGATAGCCGCAAAGTCTTTTATAAAGGACCTATAATATGAACAAAGTCCTAGAAAAGAAGAGAGCTTCTTTGCCGTGTTTGGAGTCGGATACTTTTGTACAGCGATTATTTTTGATTCATCTGTCTCGATCCCTTTTTGCGATATTTTGTAACCTAAATATTTTAATTCAGGGGCTGCAAATTTGCATTTTTCGACATTAACTTTTAGACCGGCCTCATTTAATAAAGAAAACAGCTGTCTTAAATCCTGTACATGTTGGTCTAGATTATCACTAGTAATAATGATATCGTCTAAATAGATAAATGTGGACTTTCCGAGAACAGGTCTTAACACAATGTCCATGCATCGCTGAAATGTTGCTGGGGCGCCTGAAAGGCCAAACGGCATTCGCAAAAATGCATAAGTGCCAGACTTGGTTATAAAAGCAGTCTTAGGCACGTCCTCAGGCCTGATCCCTATTTGAAAATAACCATTCGTTAAGTCTAAAGTCGTCATAAATTTGGTTGATTTTATGTTCCTTAAAATTTCTTCTATAATCGGTAACGGATATACCGGATATTTCGTTATGGAATTTAATTTACGGTAATCAATAGCGAATCTCCACCTTTTTGGATGCTCCAAAGGATAATCATTATTTTTCTTACATAAAACCACCGGACTAGCATAACTACTTGAGATAGGCGTTATGATCTTTTTACGTAGCATATCGGTAATATGCCATTCTATAATTTTTTCCTTATTCTTATCATACCGGTATGGTTTTTGACGAACCGGCAATGCATCTCCGGTGTCAATACTATGGTTAGTAACCTGGGTAAATCCTGGAATATCACTAAATAAGGAAGCAAATTCACTTACCACTTGTCGGATTCTATCTTGCTCGTCATTAGGCAGGTGGTCAAGATTTAACCTTGGCGGTTCAACCTTTTCTACACGCACTGGTTTCATCGTCAGCTTAACAGACGCTTCATTAAAATCCAGTGTAGCTTGTGCGTCTGAAAGAAAGTCTATTCCTAGGATTAAGTGTGCTTGCAAATTCTTTACTATAAAAAACATCACCTTTACTTGTTCGTCCTTGATACGGATGTACAAAGGTACTTTACCTACGCACTTACATTGTTCTCCTTGCGCCGCTAATACTGTTGTATTATCCGCATTATATATGCGGTATTTGCGAAAATACTTTCTAAAAAAGACTTCTGCCACACAGGAACACTGCGCGCCGGTATCCAGGAGTGCGGTGGCCGGGATATTATTTACCAAGACTTCAATCTTCGGAAGAGTTAAATTTTTCACCATTACTGTATTTAACTTGTAGGAAGAGGGGTTTTCGTGGCCTTCGGATTTCCGCACCCTCTCGTCAGCAGAAATCCGTTTTAGTTTAAATTATTTTTCCTTTCGGTGCTTTCCTTCTTTCTCCACTGGCCTTGAGACTTTTTTCCTGGGTTGCTATTGAACTGTCGACGTTCGCCGGCTGTTTTTGAATGCTCGGGTTTTCTTGCCCACTGATTCGCTTTTTCTCCGTAGCCATGTGCTTGAGTTTGCTGTAGTCTTGGCGTACCAAATTGGTTTCGCTGTTGATATTGGCGTCTTCTTTCGACGTCCGCCGTTCTTCTACTTTCAAACTGGATTGCTAGCTCAAATAATTTTTCCAGTGTAGTCGGATTTCTCAATTCAATAAAGTCTTGCACTTGGGGTAGTAACCTCGGCAAAATCACTTGAATTATTTCAGGATCCGGACGGTTTCCATACAAGAGCTTGAAAACGTGAATTTTTCTTAAAATAAAACTCGAGAGGTTTTCCATTCTTTGTTGATATATACTGAAAAGTTCTGTTTCTAATTTTGCACAATCCCTTACAACAGGGAAGGCTTTTAGTAGGGCAGTCTTGAAATTTTCGTAGGTATAGGTGGGACTTCCTGCTTGACCCAAGAGACTTCTGCCGATACATTTGAACCAGTTAAGCGCTTGGCCCCTCAAAGCGCTGGTAGCTAAGGTAACTTTTTGAAACTCGTGCACGGGGTAGAGCATGAAGTGGTCATCCAATTTTTCCAAAAAACTGGTTACCTGTGAGTTTCCATTAAACGTTGCTTCTGGTTTCATCGAAGCGCGCATGGTCTGGACGATGTACCCAAATCCTTCCAAGGCGCAGCTGGCATTTCTGGATTCTGAGCCGTTTCTGCAGGCAGCACAGGTTCTTCTTGAAACTCGGCCATGGTTATTCTTCGTCGGGCGCCACTATCAGGTTCAGTGTTTCTTCTAACCTTCTTCGGAAACATACAATGACCTGACTAGAACAGAGAGCTTACTAAAGCTATGTTCACTAATTGTAGTAAGTAGACAGGATACAGACGAAGGGTATACAAAACCCTTTATTTTTTCTTTATATACAATGACTTCCGTACTTCGGAATACAATGACCCTCCACTCGGGGTCTAACTTAAAAGATATCAAAATAAAACTAAACTCTAATTTAACTTTAGAATAAGATTGGCCTTATAATAACAGGAAGCGTATGTAGCACAGAGACTGTGAACACTACAATACGTTTAATTTATCAAGAGGATTAAAACCTCTGGCCTGGAAGGCAAAGTAGCAACTGCGTAACTTCTAAGGTAAGCGGCCTGCTTCGAACTCACGGCTTCCTCTCTTCTGCTTGGCAAAAAAGGCCACACTTAAATACTTGGCGTTCGCCAGACAACTTTGCATAAACTCCTTCACGCTTATAATTCTGGCCGGAAGTAGAAAATAAGAAGTGATAGTAAAGATTTAAAATAAAATAAACGTTAGTAAAACTTAAGATCCTTACAATGGTAGGGCGCCAGATTCGGTCACCACAACATATCGCAGATCTGGAGCGACAACTGATGACTGCCTGGCAGAATGTGTCGCGGGATGACATTAGGACCTCTAACACTCCATGCCTAGACGAATTCAAGCATGCATTGCCACCAGGGGCGGTTAGAACAACTAGTAATGTGAACACTCAGTGGGTGATTGTGATCCGTGAACAGGTACTATGACCTTGATTTTTTAATCATTTTATTATCTGTGTATGAGCTATACACATATTCGATTTCATCAAAAACAACCACTTCTTTCATGGTGCTTCTATTTTTTTGCAAAAGAGTGTATGTAAAAAATACCAGTCGTGTATAGTTGAGGCTCGTTATAACGATCCTTAACATTTTACAGAAAGAGGATCTTATAATGAATGGTCGCTATTTCAATGATGTACTAAACCCATTTGTTACACTCACATGAATCGGAGACGTTTTAAATTGTATACGTCGTTGTAAAAGAAAAATCGTTATAACGAATGGTCGCTACAGCGAGCGTCGTAGAACTGCATAATATAGGCATCAAGTTTTTCCCTTATTCTGAAGAAACATATCTTACATTAATTAATCTCAGTGTTAGTAATTTGTGCTAAACGATGTGTGATATTAAGAAATGCAAAGCATGCATATCATACAAATAAAACTGTTTTTCTAAGTAATTAGTCTAAGTGTAATCAAAACATGCAATTAACCGGTGTAATGCTTAGAATAGTAAATGCTATGATGCCATTGTCTAGTTTTGTTCATTTCCTTTTTACTTAAACTACCTGAATGGATGAAATTAAAATGAGCCTTCAATTATTTATTTTAATTTTATTTTACTTACGTCAGGCGAATAGATTGATATGCTAAGCATGATCACCCCTTGTCTTGTTTTCGATATAGTTACGTTAAGGACTGGAAAACTAATTAATATACTAGTATTTTATTTTTTATTAATTTCTCTTTATCTCATCAAAATAATTCCATAGCATTCATAATTAGTTTTAATTTTTAAAAGGCTAAAATCAGATAGTTCCATATTTCTGAATGTTAAGCTTTTTTATCCGCTTTTTTTTCCTCTTTTCCTAACTATTCTTTTAACATTTCGGTAATATTTAATAATATTCTTAACAAAATGTAAACTTACAAAATTCTTTTTTATCTCACTGTCATCCGCCTTCAAAAAATTTACGTTACTTCATCCCCCGCCCATAAATATTATGAATTCTATTAATACAGTTCCTCCTGTATTCTATTTCCTGTATGTGTCATTTTCAAGCTTTTGCTGTGGTTGCTTATCCCCTTAACGGGACGTATATTACCAGAATGGCTTAAAATTAATTATGAACTGGGTCAGGTGTGGCCTATAATTAGCAAAAGTCCTTTGAACACATATATGATAGAACAATTTTATCTAGTTGTATCCCAACATTTATTCAAAGTTTCCTGGTGGGTGAAACTCAAGAAAATCTTACTCATCTTTCTCTTCCACCAAACTTGTGAAAGAGAATTCGACTCAATGCATTATTAAGGCGCCCATGATACAGTTAGAAACATTTATTTCTTCTTCAGGATTTGCACCTGAACCCAACGAAATGGCGGCTTTCTCATTTTGTTCTTTATTCACTGTGATTGCCTTTTAATACTAGAGCTTCATTGTTATAAATTTATCCGTTCATTTTAATAGAATGTGTAAATAAGTGTTTCTAATGCCAACATAAGGATATTTGCAAAAATTAATTCATTATATTATAAGTCATGTACAGTACATTATACATACTAATATTACATTACACTAATGATGCTACAAGTCAATGTACGTTACATTATCTACAATAACGCTTACATTTTTATAAGTTAATATGATAAAAATATTAGTTTTAAACTTTTATGCTATGGTAATAATTCAAGGAATTTTTAACATCGAGCTGTTCAAAGTGTTCCATTAATCCCATAATGCCATTCTATTACAAATACGATGTTTCATTAGGACTGGGTCTGGGTATAAACTGAACACTCCAAGCTGTAGATAAGATTTTCCTCGTAAAATAAATGTTTAAATAAGTAATTAATTTTACCTGTAAATACAGTATTAACACATAACGTAACTTACCAGAGAAGGGTCTTAAAAATTTTTTAGCTTAGACCACACCGACCAAAAATAAAGACTTCATCAGTCAACTAAAATTGAATATTTTACTCGATTTGCATCCAAGTTGTATCTACAAATACGATTCGACATTAAGCGAACACGTTATACAGGTGGAACCATAGGAGCTACGGACCATTTTGATATGGAAACATAAAATTATAGTTTTGTCTTTTCCCTCCTAAAATTTTACTGCTTATTATTGCTATTAGAAAAGCTGCTTTTTATTACTATTATTTTTATTGCTATTTAAATTTTACTGCTTTTTATTGCTATTAGAAAAGCAGCTAATTAACAAAATAAAATGATATGCATGTAGAAATACTTTATGTATTTCTTAACAACTAATAAGCTCTCGATTCTCAAACGAATCAAATAGCTCTTTAAATTAAAATGTTCAGCGAACGTATCTGTGTCCCGCTCAACGTTCAATACTTATTTTCAGACCCTCATTCATCGGTTTCGAATAATTTTTCTGATGTGTTAATACTGATGTTAAATCCTGTCAAATGCACTCAACTAAACTTTTTTGTCTACTCAATGAACTCTCTTGGATTGTTTTTAATTACCCTCATTTTCGAAAACGTTACTTATAAACGTAAACATTGATCAGCTGAGTGCGTCCACATCACATCCATTTTCCCTCCTTCACCCTTCTGTTTCCTTCTCCTTTCTGAATCATATTAACCAAGATGTATTCCAGCTATTGAAGATATTTTCGTAGAGGCAGAAATGAAGACGGAACTACTTTCTTTTAAATTAGTCGTAAAAGTTATCTATCTTTATCATAATAATAATAAAGCTTATGGTGTGTTTTTTTCTAACAAGCCTTTGCTTAACAAAAGTATTCTTGACGACGTTCTCTGAAAAAAAAAATTGAGTAAAATTTAAGACACATATAACATAATGTTTATTTATTTGTTTGTGGTCCATCATTTTTCCCACCTGTTCGGTGTGTCTAAACAAGTCATACATTTTCCGTTCTGAATAAAGTTTAATAATCACTGAATGAAAAGTAAAAAGGGTTAACCATTAAGAAACCTTTGTCCTATCGCATTACAATCCAATGACCTGTTACATTCCCCCACCAGATGGCCTGCACATCGCCTAAAGATCGGAAGATGCCGCATGAATTGACGGCCATTTAATTAAAGAGTCACGTGACCGGCTTGACGTGCGCAGTTGCCCAGCCTATCCAGTCAATGGCTTTGAACTCTTTGCCTCACCCGCCCCCCAATATGCAAGAGAAACAATTTTTTGTTATTACTTACGATTTGTGCTGCAGACCCCCTGAGGGTCCTAATACCCGATTAGCATCATTGAACGAATGCTTATGCTCGAGAAGTGGGCGAGACGTGAGTGATTGGAAACTGAAGTGAAATGGTGGGGATGTTTTCCCAGAGTTTGTTTTTGTTAAAGAGTGAATTTTTGCTGTTGTCGACTGCAAACAATGACGGCTGATGAAGGTTCCCAATCCAGTCGCAAAGAATGAGATATAATCGATGGATGGCCCGATTAAGCCAGTCTCAGGCTCAAGCCATAATTTTTTTCCTCCCCGCAGAGGCCTCAAATATTTCCTTCTTTATTTCCTCGATGTAAAAACTGGATTAAGCGAAAGTATAAAATGATTTGGGGGCCCTCTAAAACTTGGGACAGTACGCTAGAATGTTGTGGCTCTAGATGGCAATTACGCCTAACAAATGTGGAAAAGTAACTTTCCGTCTTTATTATCTTATTCCAGTCCTTATTTCTGTTTTACTTTCATGATACATAATACATAATGAAGAATATAATTAATGTATAATGAAGGATAAGATTAATATGTAGTGAAGAATATGATTATCTCTATGACTAAAAAAGGTTAATTCAGTTCTCAAGGCATTTCATGATGTAGAAATTGTTAAGATACCTTAACAAACTGTTGCAAACTCCGAAGCGAGACACAAAAAGATGGAATCTCATTTACTTCGAATTTTCATACCCTCAGTTTGACAAAACTGTGTAAAGAATAACACAAAATTAACAATTTAATGAACACACTAACTATTATTAACAAATTATTATACTTCATAATTTGGAAGGAGCACTAAACGTATAGAAAGCGCGGCAATTAGGTTAGGTTAGTTTATTTGAAGTTCACACGCTCACACGGTTTATCAGTCTAAACCGAGGAATACGTAATTGTGGACTTCCTAAAAGAAACTGGTTCTTATTCCCGTTAAACATCGCGAAAAATCACGGTAAACCAGCCATGCTATTACCTGAAACTACCTCGGATGGAACCCTCAGTATTCAGCAGTCTTAACTACTCGGCCACTGGAAGTCTATCAGTTAGAGCGAAAAATTTATTATAGCTAAGAATTTCCATTCTGTCTTTGAGTATCAGGCATATAAGTGACTGAAATCATTAACTCAGAATATCAGTGATAAGTCAAAGTAAATTTATAGCTTTGCCTTTTAAATGATTTCGTAACTGCAATACAGCAAACATATGCTGAACTGGTCATATATCAATTAACGTATAGTTTGACCTTCTTTAATAAATTTTACTGAAACTCTTTTTGACAGTATTTCAACATACAGTTAAGAATTAACAGTTTGAAAAAGCATGCGAATGAACTCCAGAAAATCAAAAGATTTAAGCTTTAAACGAATAATCAAACGAGTAAACTTTAAACGATTCTACGCTATCTTAAACACCAACTCCCAGAACCTTAAAAAACAGGCAGATAACTTAAAGCCCGTCTAACTTTCTAAAAAGCACAGTAAACGCAACTCACATGAAAGTTTAAATGAAACTTGTTTATTAACACGTTAGCCTGATGTTAAACATGCTATACTATTAGGTATTTTCTCCCTCCTTTAATGCGTGGTGTAACAGTAGCACACTCGGCGCGTATTCGAGAGGTCCACGCTCGAGTCTCGGCGAGGGCATTGCACATTTTCAACTTCTCTTCCTTTTGCAGCCGAATGTAACTGCAATACAATAGTAGGAACTTAAATGCTGCTACTTGAGAAAAACGCTAGGACAAAGACGTCGAACAAAAGTTTTAATCAAAAGGCTTGGCTCTGTCCTGAAATTTACAACACAGCTAAGCGAAGCTAAAGCCGATAAAATCAGTACAGTAACAAATAGATGTAACTGAATAACTAGTGAGCAGTAGTTGTCAAAGGCTCTCTCCCAAACTCAAGAACTCTGCTCTCATGTGCATTAACTAATTTGCTTCCTGGTGGGAATCGATGAAAGAAATTTTAAAATAGGCAAATAATAAGATAACTAGGTTAATTAATATAAAACTTTGCAGCTTTGATCTCGATTCAGCTTATATGCCCTATCACTGGTGTTAGTGTAATTATCGCTCTAAGAAATTTATATATACTACAATTAATTTTAATTTTCTTTCACTGCTTTAAAAAGAATGAAACTGATGCATCAAGGTTTAAATTTTTATAATGCTAGTAAGTTTTATCTGAATGCAATTACAGTTTCAAATTGAAAGTCTTTGATATTACTTTAAAACTGTGTAATGTTGCGCGCTTCCGACCTGCACGCAACAATAGTGGTGACTGCTATGAACTGGAAAGTATACAAAGTCTTGAGAAGGGTTTAAATCCCTTTTTATTCAACTTTAGAAATTACAGATGTGTGCTCTTGACGCTCACAAACTACGCCGACCCGGCGGTAAAATAAAAATAAGAAACTAAAAAGGAAATAATAACAAGTGACTAACTACGAGGCTCTCTAAACGTAACTAACCTAACCGCGTTCTAGGATACCGCTGACAATTCAGCAAACTTCTGAATATTACGTTGAAAGATTTAACAATCTGCCGAGGCAAGCACACAGGCCGAAACGCGTGGTTCTTCAATTTCTAACTAGCCACCTCCACGCTCATGAAGCAAGAAAGCACACTTTCGAACTCTTTTCCCTTCTATTTAACTCAGATTGCTTCCGCTGACAATTTGAAACCTTGCGCGTTCTACTAAAATTTACATACTCTGGCATTGGTAATTCCAGGGGAAAGTAAGGCTTGACAGGAAAGATAGTTTAAACTTAAAATAAATGTTAGTTAAAATAAATATAAACCCTTCAACTGAAACTGCATTTATTTTTCAGCTGTTTCTTTAACACGCAGAAAAAGCATGACATCAATCCTATTATTTTCCTGTATTTTTTGTTAAACGTTCTTGCAAATATATCGGTACGATATGCATCCGAAACTTAATTTACATCTTTAACTTCGAAAATTATTTGTGCGAGAATACTCAAATATCCTCAGAAGTAAGTCCGGTCGTGATATTGCAGCAATTCTACTAATTTACCTAGTACAGTTCAAACCTGATCTGATACCCAATTTTTTTTTATTAAGAAAAAACTATTATTATGGCTTGCGAAAGAGAATTTGCTAAAATGATTATGAATCAAGAAACCTAGTATGAACGTTTCTTTATGAGTGTAAAAATGGATATACGAAGTCCCGGTTATGAGCATAAAGCAGTATTTTAATGACACAAAACTGGCGTAGGATACCGTATTCCTTCGAATATTCCCCCTTGTTTTAACTAATTTTATCGCCTAAAATTCGAGAGGTGAAAACTGAACCCAGTTAATGAAAACAAGTCATGGATAAAACTACTAATAATTATCACAATATTATTTCTTTAAATGAAACCATTAACATTACAATATCTGTCGGATATTGAGCTGATATCTGATGACAACTGAGCCATCTCAGTTACGTTAATGTAAAGCTCCAGGGTCACTTCGCATACATGCATCTTGACCACATATCCCAAGAGGAACATCGGAGGAACGAGAGAACAAAAGACCCGGATTTCAAAAGCTCGAATACATGATCTATAATATAGCAATTCCCTACGATGATCTAAAAAACATGTAAATTCACTAGGGAAACAAAGGGTAATTAGAATATACCGTACTTACTAAGTATTTTCTCTCTTTTTTTTAATTAATTTTATAGCCCGAAATGCAAGAAAAGAAAAGCATGCGAGTAATTTAATATCCGACGAACGCAGTTACAGTAAGAACATCCCAAATGAAAAGACCTCGTGGATAAACTAGTCATAACTATCACTATATTATTTCTTTAAAAGGAACCTACATGCTAATAATAATGTATTGTAATATTAACATTATAATATCTGATGGATGTTGAGCCCAAATAACCCCAGAGTGAGTGAATCTTGACCGAAGTTCCCAAATCGAATGATCAGACACATCAGCAGTAGATAAGGCTACAATGAGCTGGAATGTAATAGCAGGAGGAAGGTCAAATCACATGTTTGGAAAGTTTCTTAAACGTGAGAACACCTGACACATCCGATGGTAAATGTTCCGATTTATAAATATAGCTTAATGAAGAATTTGCGCAAAGTACATTTTTAATAATAAATGAAAGGGAAAATAAAAAGAATGAAATGCTATTATACAAATGCATATACAAGTTGAATATACTGAATAAAAATAAAAATAATCAAGAGAATACAATTTACCAATAAACTATCCCTAAGAGGAATAAAAAACTATGTATAGGGGAGGAAGGGTAAAGTTTTGGGAATACTTTTAAAAATTTCAGAACCTAGACCTAAAATCCTAAAGGGAATACACGAGTAAAATACGGTAGACAGTTGCCTTTAGTTTCCTAAATTCTAATCGTTTATTACTTCAAAAATGTACCCAGTGATCCCCAAGCCATTAAAGGAAATCCTAGGAAGGGAAAGAATTTCAGTGAATTAGATACAAGCAAAACCATACGAAAGTTGAATGCCCACTAGTCAACTGTGTTCTGATAACTAGGAAATATCCATGAAGCAGAAAATTTCATCAATGAGTGCCGCATAAAATAACCGAAGAATGCAAAATGCGTTGTTTAGAAATGTATTCTGTCCTAAAATAGGAATGAATTCTGCAACGTACTCTGACTACTAATGTATGATCCTATACGATAATCGTAAAAATTTTGCTGAAAGCTGGATGCACGGAAAGAAAATCGGAGAAAATGGTACATCCAACTTTTCGGAAGAAAGTTATGATCATCATACGGGGGACATTTGACAGAATCATTCATCATTCTTTTATCTGATTTGGTTATACTATAACAGTGGAATGATATCATGCGGACATGCAACAAATGCTTGTAAAATTTGAATAAAACAACCAGCATCGCGCAATGGATCATATGCCTTTCTGCTTTAAAATAATACTCACGTATATATTTCATGGCAAACGGTGCAGAAAATTAACCAGTTAGATATAAGACTGTCTTGATGTTCCATTAATAGATCCATTTCTGTCAACATCTAGATCGCTTTTTTATCAGAGACAGCATATGACAGTGGTGCAGTTGTTACCTTTAAAGCTTTGTTAAGGAATCAAAGTTTTTAAAGAAGTTGTAGGCACGAACCGCTAGCAGAATGCATAGTTAGTCACCAATTATTTTAATCAATTAAGTTATTTTTTCAGTAATTAGGTACTATTCAATTGCTTTCCTGGCACATGAAATCAGTAACTTCTACTAAGGCTGGCCAATTGCCTGTTCCGACTTCTTTTGTGGGCCAATAGTAAGAAGAGCGTGTTAAAGTTAAAGAGTAATTTAATATACGCACCAAAAATCTCTATTTTTAGAAATGGAAAATATTTTTACATACGTAAAAATGGTAAATGTTCCGATTTATAAATATCGAGTTTGATTTGACATGGCAAGTTTGGCATTTTATCACTGTCAGTTCAATTCACAGCTTCGTTGCAGTTTAAAAGACTTGGAACTTTACACAATTGTGCATAACAATGTTACTGCATGTCCCAAAGAAGCCTTTACTTAAAGAGTAAAAATAAAAGAACTTAAAGATGAAATTGAAAGTATCCTTAATCACATCGACGACAGTGAGAAAGTGGTTGCAAATTTCATCGAAAGAGTGCGATGCTGTAGAACAAGTAATGGAGGGCATGTACCAGACATTATGTTCAATTCTTATATCGTAACATTAACCTTTTGTAAGTATGTAAAAATGTATTCCATTTTCTAAAAGTAAAGTATTTTACTGGACATACAGAAATCGTTTCTTTTATTGGTACACTATTTATTAACTTCGAATGCCAATAACTATAGATCCAGATCAATTTCCAAATAACAAACGCAAATAATTCGCCGTCGCAAAGCTGTTCGATGGTGCAAACATTGTCTTAGTATACGTATTCTTTTTTAGCATTAGAAACTAGATAGGTTGCTGAAATCAGAATATGTAGTTCTGGCATAAAAATATTCTTTTAGAAAAGGGATGTAATTTTTTAATTATTAAAACAGTTTTACGAATATTGAGAATTTGCTCAATCAGAATTACTTTTCTTTCTGTTTTTAAGTTAATGCTCTTTAAAAAACTTAAATCCAAATCTTTCGCATGTCTATAAAATAGCTGCACAATAATAAATTAAATATGACAACTCGTATTATATGAACGGATTGTGTCAAAAGGAAATATTCTGTCATTTAATACACGAAATAATTTATATAACGGCGTCCCAAAACACAGCATCTTGTTTAAAAACAAAGCATGTCACGAAACATGTATTCCTTCTTAAGTGATTTTACAAGCAAAACGTTTCGGAGAACACGCTAAATTGTAAAGTTCAGATTCTTACGGAGGGGAAGTTGTAATCCATTTCTACGAGAAAGCATGAAATTTAATTCTCAATCCAAAGCCAGTTCTCATCGTAACTGTATCTGCGCAACTGCATTCAAAAACGCGAAGTCGCGTGCTTTTTCATCGTTAACGATGATGAACGTAGGATCAGGCACATTTCCGAAAAGTTGACAATCTGAGGTTCCGTTTTATTTGTCATCTTCTCTTTCTTTGCGTGGGAATTATAGTAATGTTTCCTGAGCTGTGACTTTGGAAGCATCTATAGCGGAATATGACATATTTTTTGGACCGTTAGGACATTTATCATCGGCACGAGATTCCTCATTCATGCATTTTGTTTCCCGCAATGGCAACTATCAAGGTATAAATTCTTTTAATTCAGTCATTTCTTAGGGAAGCATAATAAGATCTTTAAATCACTTTTTTAAATCATAACTACTATTGCCTAAGCAATTTAGCGATTTGAACATACTTTTTAATAATTTATATCTTAATTTTTTTTTAATAACCTACGTAATTTATAAAGGGAACTTGGTACCCTCAAATCGATGAAATTACGAGTTTTTCAATTATTTGCAAAAAACATACCTTAATACCCTTGCTACACTGAAGAGAAATTTGAAATGATCTGACCATAATAAATGGTAAAAATAGGCTTTTAAAATTAAAACAGCCCTTTAAATGCTGCATCAACTATCAGCAAATGATCTGTTTGCACGTATAAACTGATTTATTTAAATACTAAGTGAAGTTGAAAAGAAACTTTTTTCTCAACTTTTAAAGGGGCAGGTTTATGTATACGTGAATAAATACATATTCAGCTTAGCAAATATTTCTATGTGTATTATTAGTCAATATTGCTATGCTTTTACAAAAAGTGAAATTATTTCTGGTAAGACACAAACAGAAAAAGGTGTCGTAATGAAAGTGCTGGAACAAACAACAAACTCTTAAATTATTTAAAATACACCTAAATTTAAAATGCAATTTATATACGAGACCAACTGGCTCAAAGCAGAGAAGAAATCACATATACTGCTGAGCGGTTTTGAAAAAAATATTTTACGTCTGTTCAAATTTTGGTTTGTGAAAAAATTAATAAAATAACAAATTAATATTATTAATATTGATTATAAATTTTTTAATGTTGGTTATAAATGTCTTAAAAATATATTATAATTGATTCATGTATTAAAATTGATTTTAACGAATTTTACGAGACAAAAACAAGTAAAGAAAAACTCTATTTGTATTTTATGATTTTTTTTCGTTATTTATGAATAGATAAGGTTTTAAATAAAGGCTTGTAATTCATATTTATATTAACTAATAGAATAGTGTTAAATTTTAATTTATATATCTATTATATATATTTTATGATTTATTATTATTATTATTATTTATGTTTTTTTGCATTATTTCTGGCCATATAAGGCTTTAAATAAAAGCTTGTAATTCATATTTATATTAACTAATTTAATAATGTTAGGCTTTAATTGATATATATATATATATATATATATACTGAAATTCAGTAATAAAATGTTTAAAAATATGAAATAATTTAATGGCCTTTAGATAGTTTACATTCTTTAAACTGCGTCCTGTTAGTTTGCATTTTTTCGATAAATCCTTTTACTTAAAGTCCTAACACTTACACAGATATTTACTAAATTATTTAATACTTTTACTGCTTGTTTGAAGTTATATACTTAATATAAACAAGAGCGGGTTTTGCAAAATATTGAAACGAAAAGTCATTGGTAGTGAAAATGTGACTGAGATTATATTTTGTTATAGGTTTTACATAAAAATGTTCTTTTATTTTTTTCATCAACTAATTCATTAATGCCATAATAGATCCTTAAAGTTATTAAGAACAATCTAATAAATACAATAAAAAATTTGGGAGAAAACGATGAAAATTGTAGGAGAAGAAAGACACCTCAATTGTTAAATGTTTTGGCAAAACATTTAAATTTAAAAAAAAAAAATTACTGCCAATTTTTTTTTCCACTTAAGCCATTTTGTCTTACAAAACCATTTAATAATATTCATGAAAATTAGGTAAAAGTTCTTAAATAAAAAAAAAATTAGTCAAAAAGTACCTAGTCTCTTTAATTTTTCATGCATTTAGCTGATGGAATTTCTAGTATATTCGTTTGAAAGTTTTTATGAGGCAGACATCACTACAAACATTGTTGTAAAAACAGTAAAAATATATTCTGGAGACCATATTCGTATTTATTCACTAAAAATAAACTATCAAATTTTTGGACGGAAAAAATTACTCTCTTACTTGTCTGAGTTTAATTTACCATAAGTAAATATTTTCTTTTTATTTGGATAAGATAGTGAAAGTCTAACTGTGGACATCGATTGACTGTTTATATTTTGTTTGTTTTTAATTTTTCAATTTCTTTCTTTTGAAGTTATCTTGAATAAAGATGATTGAAAAATTATTGTACCTAAAGATAAATTAAAAGACTATTTAATTATAGTAGCTGTGAATAATTCAGATAGTTATATTCTTTCTCTTTCATGATGAATATTTCAAAAGAAGATAAATAAATAAAAATAAAAGAATTACCGTTACTGATCATCAAAATACGCCATTGGCAAAAGTCAGTGATTGGATTCGTAATCGTTGTGAACTCAGACAAATCTTGACCTCGAAAATGCCTTTTTTCTTATTCATATGATGATCATTATGCATGTTAATCTGCACAAAATATAGAAATGAAAAATCAGCGTTCCAATGGGAGATGCTGCATTGTTTCAAATATGATTGTTGTGGTCTGTTCTCCTCTATATATTAGTCTTGTCATAAAATGCGATGGGTATATGACTGCATATTTACCTAACGAGGAAACAGAAATCGGTTGATGGTATTTACATTTTGATTCGCTTTCGTCTAAGAGTTTTTAAAACACAAATAATTTTTTTCCAAGTTTGATTTAAGTTTAATTCTTAAGTTTAATTCTGCTTTAAAGAAGGTCTCTTCCATGACTTCGTTTTCATTTGAAATGCCGACTTCACAATGCATACTATTCATGTTCAATCAGAAAAAATTTGAGTGTATTTATATCAGTACTTCAGGTCTTTTTCTCTTCAAATTTCTATCCATATAAGATTATATATGGATTTATCAGCTTTATATTTCAGGACTCATCGCACGTAAATGATGCACGTTGTAATGATTCGAATGTAAAATTACTAATAGTGTAAGATATTGGTTTATAAACTGTATAAAGTGTTATTACATATAAAAAGTATTACGTTATGATGTACATTACATATGTTATTACGTAAAAGACATCACGTATAAAAAAAATCCCATTTTTAAAGATAAAAGAAGAAGAAAGGGAAAAAAGAAAAGAATTAAAGAAAATGTGCATATAAAATAGTCTCACATCTATGAGTTTGATATAATAAAGCTATTTCTCATAAAAATAATTAATGGTCTATTTTGTGTAAAAAATAAATACACATTATCTTAACACGAATGTTAAGGAATATATGATTAATTATCTTGAAGAACATCTTTATTATTAAAATTTATAAAGTGGATTACCGGAAGGATGAATTAAGAAGGTTCCTTGGGTGTGCCCAACTTGAGAGAACAGAGATAATGTCCAGATGTTTTATTCTGTGTCAGAAGGAAGATTTGCCAGAAGAGGAAACCGTTAAAAAAGTTATCCTTAGGAAAGACATGAAAAACATTTGTTTGCAATGAGAAAACAAGACTCCAAATGCGTCGATTCGCTTTCTTGGTAAAATATAGGTTTAGTTTAGTTATAAATAATAATAATACATATAAATTTCATTAGTTTATTCCTGTTACATAAAATTAGGCAAAGTAACAACTTTGCTTTTCGTGTAAATTTTACTAAAGATTCTTTCGATTACCAAGGCAAACATACATCAGGAGCAAAGAAATCGTCAATGAAGGGAAAGCCACGATTGTATTTATACACAAAAGGAGTAAAGCGAACGAAAAATTAGAGCCACCTGTCGGCAGATATGGTAACGAAAATTGAAAAATTAAGTTAATAGAGTTTCAAAAGCATTATGAAGGACTGGATTCGAATTAAAGCCATTAACTAAACAAGATAAATCTTTGTGAATGTGAACAGCTTCAATAAAATCCAATTCACGAATGAAAGAAGCTTTCTGGATAATTTTTGAAGACTCAAAGTCAAAGTCGTAATTCAATATCCAACTATGATTAGCTATCGAAGACTTTAATTTTGCATTTTCGGACATAAGATTCGTGTTCCTTGATGCGAAATTTTAACGCTCTTTTAGTTTGGCCGATGTATCTCAAACCACACTGAAAAGACATGCTAATTCCCCAAGACTTAAAGTCGGAAATGGAATCTTTAAGAATCGAACCATGGATTTTATTGATAGGAGAGAAATTGATTTGAGAATTGAACATTTGGGGAATGTGTGCGATTTTGTAAATATTTTGTAAATGATAGAAGGATGAAATTGAAGCACAAAAAGGTTATTTGTAACAGCAGAATGTCTTCTTTGATGGCAAGAAGAAACTTTTTAAAAGGCTTTATCGATGACCACAGGAGAAAATCAAGACAGAAGAGAAACACGCCAAGGTAAAATTAGGCAATGCAATAACCTTGCGTAAATTTTAGTTAAAGACTCTATTGATTAGTCCTGTTTCTTTTAAGTGTTTTAGAGTCAGTTTTCAGGTTGGACCTACGAGTAATGAGGAGGAATAAGATAAATATTATAATAAACAAAAGTTGGTATCGAGCTTTACCGTGATTTACAAGCTTAACAAAAATATAACTCATATTTTCAATTAAAGCAAAATTCAGTAAGAAGAACTTTATGGCATTTTTATTTAAAAGGTAGTTTCTTAATCGTTGAAATCAATAAATATTATTTATTACAATACGTCACTTATTTATAATGTGTAACAGTTTTCCGACTTAAATGTTTTCCCGCTTCATGGTTTGTTTCCTCGATACATCGTGGATTCACTGCCTACATTAATTTCATTTAAATTGGAACTCGAATATTCAGCTACACTTTTTATTTCTGAATACAAAATCACAATTCAAGCTGTTATGTAATGATGAAAGAAACTATTAGTGGAATCGCAAAGAATCAGTCTCCGTAGGCAATTGCTTTCTGCAGCAAATAATAGCATTCGTTTGTAGTATAATTTCTGTTACACTTTTTATGCATAACTTTTGAAGATGCGAGCAAATATCTTCTCAGCATATTCATCTTCTGCGCAGACACATTACTGAAATTTAAAAGCAAGCAAATTTAGCTGTTTCTTACTCAGAATCAGAGAAAGAAGAAATATTCAATTCGGACCTAGTCACCTTCGAGTCATTCTGATGTTTTCCCCAGAGGTGGTAATCTATTAGTAGGAATTAATGATGTGATCATTATACGAGATTGGACGACAATCTTACGCTTTTTGCATTCTGCTGCTATGAAGAGGAAATCTGAAAGCGTGAGAAGGGTCAGATGTCATTATCATCAAAGCAAGAAATAGGTGTTGCTAATTAAATGAGAACAAGTATATAAAATAAATATATGCAGACTTTTAGAATGTGACGGGAGAATCTCCTAATTAAAAAAATGTTTATGTTTTTTCGGGAGTGTTTTATTTTGTAAAGGTCTTTCATTATGTATATGTACTCGGATATATACGTCTGTATGTGTACTATATCTGTAATGATTTAGCAGTTTGAAACTATTCGCGTAGCTGGAATGATCAACTTGAAGACAAACGGACCGAGTTCAACCCATAATTTACTCCTGAACATTCTTGATATTTACATTCAATCACACGTTCTTGATTTGCACAAAACTATGGGTTCTATAAGCATCCCACATTTTTAAATAACTGATAAGAGCAGCAAAATGAGTAATTACGTGTTTGCGAAGCGAGAGTAAAGGATAAAAGCAAAGCGCATTCAGCAGTTGGAGTATTTATAAACTCAGCTTCAGTTTTGAATGGTGACTGGTCAAAAGCTCCACAACCTTGCGAGTCATGGCAGAGAAAATAATGACGTAAGTGACACAGTGCAGATTCTTTGAAGGGCATGTAGCCAAATGAAATCAGGAATTACGAGAACTACTGCCAAAACAATTTAATAATTCGTTTGTAATTTTCTTTCATATATATATATATATATATATATGTATATATTGGTTTTATATTGAATACATATGATTTTATGAAAGACTTTCAGAAAGACTGTAAAATTTATATTATGATATTCACACAATGATTTAAAAAAAATGTGAATTTTTTCAACTACTTCCTGAAACAAAATCAAGAGCTATTGCCAGTTTAAATTATAATTTTGAGGTTTACATGTATTCATAGATAATTAAACTAGCAACAACCATTAATCCCCCTCTTTTTCATTTGGTGTGCATAATACTGATGATGTACTTAATTTTGAATCTAAATTCAAAATTTCGAGAGCTGAAACTTTTCTCTGAATAAGCAACCTAAATCAAAATCTTCTCTTGGTGAGCCTCCATACTGGATAATTGCGCACTTCAGCTTTTACCTCTGTTACCGCTTGAATGCTATTTGGATCTTCTCTCTTTCTATCGCAAGAGTATCAAAAATATAAAGTATTCTTGAATATACTGGATTAAAGTGGAGTAAATTGTGACTGCGAATGTTATTTGAAATAAAACTGAGCATTTAATCTTACTCGGCTGCCAATTTTCTCTTTAGTATGGATCTACGTTCTACGCCATCAATGTTTGCTTCGTACTTTTCATCATAAATATATACATATAGATACACATACACAGAGACGAATGGAAAGATAGATGGTATTACAAAAAAAAATCGTTGTGTTGAAACATATTTATCAAAATTTAAAAAATTACAAACGAAGCAATTCAGTAATAGAATCATATAAAATGTTCCGGATGAACAATGATATATTTACAAAATTAAGCGCTTATCTTGAAACATTTCTTTGGGCATAATACGTTTTTTAAAATTTATCAAAATACAATTGATATTCTCTATAGCGAGCATCTGCAGTGTCAGATGATTCAGGTCACCTGAATTTTTTGGATTTGTTTGATTTATGGCAAAGCATACGAGAACCGTTTGCCTAAGAGTTGGATAGCCTTCGTGGAGGAATTTCTAAGTAAAACTAGCTAGTAATCACATTACACAAGAGGAACTCTGCGAAAACTCCCATGCGGCTAATCGGTTTTGATCTTATATAGATGCTAATAAAACAGCTGCTAAAATTTCTTATCCAGTTTTATTTTCAATTGTTGTTACTAGAAGTACTACTACTTCCAGGTGTGATTATCTTAAAGGGGTGATCACCACAAGAAGGTTTTCCGAATTTTAATATTATTTCAATCTTCCTCTGGAAACGTTATATGTAATTTTTACTGAATGACTGAAAATGAAGTTATCCCTTATTCAACTTCGATAGATTTTGTTCGATTTCTCACAGCCTTTGAGAACTACAGTCATGTTAATCTAAATTCAAAACTTTGCTATTTAGAGTAGGAATCTTCTGTATTGAATTCCCACTGAATTAAGAACAGTTTGTTTAATAATAATTAATAATAATCATTCTGTTTAATAATACAGTATGTGATGCACATATTTTGCAGAATATGTGTTAATCAATTTTTATGCTGCTGCTACAACAGTACGCAACTACTGACGACAGTATGTTGCCAGTAGTTGCGTACGTTATGTGCGAATTTTCAGCAGTCTGGGAGGTCGGTGCGCTGAACCTACGTGTGGTTCAAGGGTCAACTGCATAGCGTAAACTGTAATTGTCATGGCAGACAGTATGCATTAAAGGTAATTTTCAGCATCATTTGCTTGTATACGGAATTATAATAATTTCCAATGGCTGAATAGTTTTGAATACCACAATGCAATCGCAGCAAGCTTCTCAAAGCCGCTATTTTGCCTGTAAATAACAAATGTAGATAACAAAGATAAACATTCTGAGATATAATTAATTATCAATAAATCAATATTATAATAAGATTAAATAAAATATAAGCATCATTTTTCATCAGAAGTTATACAGCACAGTCTGTCTAATATTAGATTTATTTTTTCGTACGTATATTCGCATCTAATTTCTTCGAGGGTTAGAAATACTTAACATTCACGCAAAACATTTTTAAAAAATGTGTGACAGAGAGAATTAATAGTAGAATCAGGATCATGAAACTAAAAAAAAAAGGACAATTTCGATGCGGATTTTAAATTCTGTTTTAACAGGTTCAAAGTTGGCATAAACTTATCAATATGCAGATTCGATTAAAAATTTGCAACTTATTTTTAATTTTTTGATAATTTGTTCGTCCATATAGTATATGACGCGCAAAAAAAAGATCATATACAAATTATCAATATTTCTTAATTATATATAACTCCATTTTAATTAGATTTTTAAACTTTAATATAATTTAGAAATACCCTTTTCTAATTTTTTTTTTGTTAGCCCAAAAGGGCTATTAGTATTGAAGCACGATTTTGCATTTATTCACTTTAAATGCCATCTACTGTAGATGTGTTTTTTATGGTATTTGGGTTACCAGATATTCTCCATGCTTTTCGCTTACAACTCCTTAATTTCCGGGCAAAGAAATCAAGATTAGAATCTAGAAAAATGACCCTAAGTGACATGTTGTAATTGTTGAGACGTTTTTCACTTGTCTGACAGTAACATGAGAAAGAGCCCACGAAATTCATCGTGGCAAGGAGAGCAAGATTGCGCTTGACGTCGGCAACAGCCTTGAGCACCATACAAGTGAAAGTAAAACTTTCTCAGTTCCGCTCCGAATTTTGATGGAGAGCATCCCGGGAGCAGAGGGTCTCACCCTTCTTCACTCTACCATCAACCTCTCGAGAGGACTTTCAGCTCGTGCCATATTTAAAGTACCCGTATGCCGCCCAGACACTATACGTTTATAAACATTCGTGCCTTCTCCGGGATTCAGACCCGGGTTTTTCGGTACGGCAGTCAGCGTTTCTAACCACTATCCCGGTTGGGCGGCCATAAGTGATATACTGTGCCCTAGTATTTCACATGATTAAACAAAATGTACTTATTAATTCTCTGCGATCTTCTGCTTTTTGATTCAGTTCCTCATAATGATTTTAAAGGTCTTCCATGTATCAGATTGATATTCATTTAATGCACCTTCACTGAAGAACAATTAAAAAAGCTTGCATTCTTTTTACGTTCGCTAAGTTTGAGGAACTTTGTTTTTACGCAATTTTCTAAAAAATTAGGTTTCTTTAGTTCTGACGTTAATTTAGCTTGAATTTCGATAAATTAAGATCTCAAGTAAGAACACTTGAGCGAGTCTGCTTGGTTTGATCGACTATTTTGTAACAAAAGAACTCTTAAAATTACCTGCTTAAAAGGACAGACTTCATGAAAGATTTTCTGAGAGAAACTGGCTCACATTCCCTTTGCATCTAAGCAAAAGTATGAAAATACGCATGCAGTCAGCCCATTCGGGGGTATCTGAATTGCTGAATTTTTAGCGATCATCAATTTTAACCATTTTCTACTATAGCGAATTACTTTAAAACAGGAACTTCAATGTTGCTTTCATCCACGCGATTTAACTTCTAACCATAGAAACAACAGCTGAGGAACAACAGTCGAGTAGCTTATCCCCCCCCTTTACTTCATTTCCGTTTAACGTGTTTTGTTTCATAAAAAGCGAGAGAATAAAGGCTCACTTGAATTGCACTGTCAAATGTGATGGAGAAAATAAATGCCGTGCAGTATTGACGACACAAGTTGCGATCGCAAACGGGAGGGGATTGGCAAAATCCTTGAAGTACCTATTTTAAACAACAGACTACAGCGGGCCACCAGATTGATTGGAGACAATCTATGTTAATGTTAAGAAAGTCAACCAGACTAAACGGCAGAGATAGCTTCTATTTGCAAAAAAATACAAGCCAGTGACGAAGTTTTGAATTCATAATCAATTAATCTTGATAATCAATTCAACTCAGCAAATTTCTGAAGTATTATTAAAATGTTTTTGTGTAACAATTCTATGTTTCATTAATATGTTCAGTGAGATTATAATAATAGTCACTAACCCAATCCTCATAATCTTGGCTTTCTACTCTTATTCTAGTTTATAAGTTAAACATCAAATGTATACGATTAAATATATCTCATTACTTAAAAACCAAATAAATAAGTAATTTTGATGCACATTTCTCATTGCAAAGATACAGGTTTATGTCAGTTTTGAACTGCTCAACTAAAATCTCAACAAAATTAAAGAACAGATTAAAATACGGGTTTTTTTAGTTCTAATTATCTAACATCATTCAATAGCTATTCGCATCTTAATCGTGTATTTATATAGAATTGTGATGCTAAAAGTACTTGATTAATTTATTGTGGAAAATATGTTGGAAGAGTGACTATATTTTTATTAAAGACAATTTATCGTCCCTAAAATACTCTTAAAAAAAACTCTCACTTCAAAATATGTAAATAATCTTCAAAGTGAAGTTAGAATTACCACGAATTTCAAAATGAATTCGTTCTCGGAAAATAACATCGAATACTCGTTAGTACATTACTCTTCGATTTCTATTTGTAGTTTCTCATGCATAACATCATTACACTAACCTAAATTAAAAACATCTTTAACGTTTGTGCAGGAAAAAAAAGAGTGATGAAATATGTTGCATTACCACCTGTAGTGACAAATGGAAAACAAAAGAAGTAAAGTTAAAAAGAATACTTTTCTTTATTTGGTTACTTTCAAATTTTCTTTTAATCTTCTAATGCGAGAAGAATAAATCTTGCTTATCACTTATAACATAAGTCAATTATTTTTTGCTCATATTTGCTTTCTTTAGATTTCCAGCAAAACGTTTTTCATAAAGTTTATGGACGAAACACGTGCGCTCAGCAGGGATTTAACACTAAACACTGTGTTCCCTTTGCTGTCTGATCATGATTTTAAGAAATAATAAATATTCCGTCTTCAGTATCATGTTTAGAGTCTGAAAGATCATCAATTCACCTGAACGATAAACATTCCAGCTTAAACATTCCTGTCCCTTAGCCATAAATTCCAGTGCCATTAACTTTCATTATGCAAAATTTCTAGTGATCAGTTCAATAGCCGGTTTTTGTAGAATTTTTTTCCTTTTCATCAGTAAACATTTTTTTTTCTTTTTTATAACTATTAAAAACTGCTTTTTTGGTGTAAACATAAAACATAAGATTGTATAGTGACTTTCGATTGGTGATCATCTCACGTAAGTGACCTCTTCTGAAAATCATCAGTGTTAGATTTTATATTTATTGCCCAGTCATTTTCCTTTTACTTTCACTTCTACTTTCGTTGACTTCTAGCAGAATGCCAATTAGTTAATATATTTAAGCACAGTTTCTTTGAGTTCAAGAAAGAACTTGTGTCAGCTATTGCTGACCGACCAGCTGCTATCTCTTCCCAATGCATGAATTTCCTGAATAGGCTGTAGCCTTACTTGCTGTAATCGTTTATATTATTTAAACGCCTAAGGCAAAGCTTATTTGCCATTTTGGCCATTTTGTCATATAAATATCATATTTTAACGTTTTAATTTGACTTTAAATTTTTTTCTGTTATTCCCGAAAAGCGAGAGTTTTATTTCTAGAATTACACAGGTTGTGTAATCGCAAGGCTGATGACTAATGAAAGTGTTTATATTAAACTATTTCCTGCTTTGGAATCGTTTTACTGAGTAATTAAGATGAGCGGTAAGTTACCTGATCATTTTCAGGAAATCAGAGATTAAAATCTAAAGATCCGTACAAGTAGTTATTAAAACACAAATATCATTTAGGTAATTACAGAGGGTGTTTTTTTAGAACGATTTCGAGACCGTTTCATCAGTGTTTAAAATGTAAAAAGTACTTTTTAAATCTTCGATCTGATAGCTTCTTCTCTGGGCTAAAGGTCTCGTGATTTCCGTGAAAGAAGGACCTTTCATAAAATTTCCAGTGGCACTGATTTCTAGTTCCGTTTTTTTACCATTAGTTAGTGGCGTTTTTTCTAAGATTCAGCAACCAACTACTTAAAAAAAAAAAGAAAAACAAACTTCCAACTAACTTAAGTAAAAGAAACTGCTAGACCAAGGAAAGATTCAAAACATATTTGCCTTCGTTTCCTTCTCTTTAGGACATTTTAGCATATTATTATCATTTTATTATAAAGGAACGAAAACATGGGAAGAAAAAAAATTCAAGGGCCGCTTCACTATATTTAATTATCAAGCTTACAAATTTAGTTATGTTTTTTCTTTTATTTATATATAGATATTTTAGCTATTCAATATATGCAGTTATTTCTTTTATTTATGATGCTAATTACATATAGCCATACGTCAATGAAGAACGCTAGAAATATTTATTTATTTATTACTTTTATAAAATCTCGATAAATTAATTACCTTCTAAAAAATAGTAAAATCAGTCACTGATTTTTTTTTTTTAACTTTTTCAAAAGGAGTCATTTTCAAGGAAGTTGATAGTCAATTTCTCATTATATTTTCAGTCGCTGTCATTGAATTATAAAATCAGATCCTAAGAAAAGTAAAAATAACGTATTGATATAAAGAAATAGATGAAATGCTTACCTCAAAGTTCATTTTCGGAAGGGAAAAAAATTGCTAGTTGGGTAAAGTAAAATATGAAGGAAAAATTACAAAAGAATGAGAATAGAAATTTAACTTCAAGTTTTTTAAACAATTTAATTTAAATTGTAAAAAAAAACCACCAATGTAAACATTAAAATTAGGCAAAGGTAAACTTTGTTCGACATAGATTTTGAATAAAATCTTATCGATTTCCTATTCGAACTATCCTTTTTTTTCTTGAAAGTGAGAAATTCCTGTCTGACCGCAATCGAAATCCATACAGTTTTATTAACCTAAGTTTTTTTTTTTTCTATTTTAAAAATTTAGTTGATTATTAATTCAAAAATAATTTCCTGCAAGTGGATACTTTTTCCCCACTTTGAGGTAATATCCCATTGTTTCAAATGCACTGTGAAAGAAAGCCGATTGAATACCTGAGTTAAATTTACTCGTTAAGAATTGTTTGAAACAAATTTCGACAATGATCTATTTTATATAAATTGATCAGTTTTTTTAATTGAAATAAGTATTTTTTTTATCTTTAATACCCATTCGAATTATTCAGGTAAATCTCAAACATAAGAAACCAAAATAATTAAATAATCAGAAGGTTAACGCTATCATCTCAGAACTAGAAGCTTTTAAACAAAGCCTCATAAAATTATATATAAAATACAGAGGGTGTTTACGCATTTTTAAAAAACAATTTCAAGACCGTTTAATTAATGCTTAAAATGTAAATAATATTTTTAAATGTTCGATCTTATAACATTTTATCTGGGCTCTAAATCTGTACTGTGACTTCCCTGATAGAGGGACTTTTCATAAAATTTCCAAGGGTATTGATTTTTATTCCTCTTTTATAACTTTTCAAAGTCCATCAGTCGTGATAGGTTTGCTTTTAGAAAGAGATTTTTTTCACGAGACCTAAGTCTATAGCTGAAACATCAGGGGATTTTTCAGAAATAGGTTTAAAGGCTATATATTCAATGTCTATATCAGTCTTCATTTTTCAAGGAATGCAGTGGTTCTTCTCGAAGCATGACTTGTTGCTTTGTCTTTTATGAAATTTCACTCTTCAAGAGTCATTGGGGTAAAAGAATGGAACTTCTTCTGTAAATATCGGTCAAAAAATTTCTTTTCATAGTACGTTAATTTTAGCGTTTTTTCCCCCCACTTTTTAATTTCCCACTGTAAGAGAATCCTACCATGATCATGAAAAAAGCAAAGAAGGAAGTATTGACGGAACTTTCTTTGCATTGACGGGACCGGGTTTTTAGTACATTGTTTTCGATAATAAAAGTAGTCTATTTTTTGTTGTAGTCATTTAGGTGAAACCATGCTTCATCTTCTTTACGAAGACATCCCTTCGAGAGAGAGCCCTTGTGAGCTTTGCCTTATTTAAGTAATCTAATTAAACACTCCCTAACTCAATTAAGATCATCAAATGTGTTTTAAGACTACAGTTACAAAAACTGTCTTATTTCTATATCAGATACCTTTAAGTAATTTCCATAACTTTTTGTAAAACAAGAAAGACTTTATCCAGAAAAGAACCGTTAGTTTGACACAGATGTGGAACAAAAATTCTCTAGACTTCGATGGCAATCAGATCCAGGTCCCTCTTCTTCTCCAGAAAGAAAAACTATTTCCCTCTTCTTCTGAAAAGCGACCTGTGTTTGATCATTTTCGAAATCGAAAGAATTTTATTCAAAATATACGCCGAATTAAGTTTGCTTTTTTGCCTAATTTTAATTTTCACAATGGCATGTTTGAACAAGAATGATTTTTTTATAGAAAATAGAGCTTAATCATTTTTGAATTGTTATATTTTCCATTCTAAATGTGCTGTAATTAATCTCTCGATCAAGCTCGATTTAACGTTATAGGCATGCTATAAATCGTTCATTACATTCTTAAATGTTTATACTTACGTTTTCACTTTCTATTCAAACGACTAGTAACATATCACAAATTAATGTTTAACTTGAGGAAAAGAGATTTTACCTTCTCTTTTGAGGTTTTTATACTAACTGGTGTTATTCTATTTCATCTACTGCGCTCGCGTTTTGCGTTTAGAACACTGACTGAGGAAAATACTTTTGAAGTGCTTGTAATTTCAAGTTGTAGTTTAAGTTTCTGAAACCTTCTTCATACAAAAGCTGTAGATTTGATACAAATTTCTTTTGTTTCTAACAGCAAACATGATACTTATTATTTCTCTTTTCAAGGATGGATACTTATTATTTCTCTTTTCAAGGATGAGAAAGTGAAAAGTTTATTACTAAAGACAGCAGCAAAGAAATTTTTTATGACCACAGTTCAAGAACCATATAATTTTAGAAACTACCTCCTATCACTGCAGTTAAACGCACATTAACTAAATAGTACTATTGGTAGAAAATTTCAACAAGCCTTTAAAATTTTCACGGGATCCAAACAGGAACTTCAAAACGAAAACTCCTTCTTTTTTAAGAAATAAAAAAAAATATTAAATAAAATTACGATTCTTAAAATATAGATTTGAGAAAAAGTAAAACTGATGCACTGAGAGGTTGTTCTGGAAAGGTGGAAAATGATAGATATAAATGACGACCAATATATATAAAAGATGGAATACATTTAGAAAAGGTGACTATCCAAATGTCTATATCACAAGTTCCTTTAAATGAACAGTAAAACCATACCAAACATGGTTTCTACAAAGCAAAAGTCATGCAATGAGAAAATCGCATGATCCACTTGTAAGCTTCTACGAAATTTGTTTTCTGTTATAATTTTTTCCCCCAGCATTTGATTTTTCTGTTGCTAACAATGCAGTGACACCCTAGTAAGGTTTCGAAACATGACTGTAGCCGAGAGCAAAAAAATGTCCCATTGTTCACTTTGGGTTCCAAGTTCTCCAGCCCCCCTTTTTAATCCAGCCGAACAAATTGATGCCACTTTGAGATTAAAAACCTTTCCTTGACCTTGAGTGTAACTGGAAATCGTCAGTGTGCTTGAGTGATTTCGTTATTGTTAGATTTGGTTTACATAGCACCAGAATCATTTTCTTCTGGGAAATTGCTTTGTGAGACTTTCTAATGTAGTTATAGATATAACCTGCGCTCGGAATTGGCAGTTACGTTCCGTTACCTTCTGTAGAAGTACAAACTGTGTACACTTCCTTGCTTTACATCGAATAAACCGTCCACGTACTATTTTTCGAACTATCTTTATAAATCGAAAAAATATTCTGAAGCACGCGCAGTTCTATTCATTTCATTTCACTGGCATTTGCAGAAACAAAGGTATACAGGTCACAAGTAAATAACAACCGAGCGCTTGAAATAACCTGGTGGTAATAAATAGAAACTTTTAATACACATAATTTATAATACACATAATATTAGTATATAATGTATATATAATTAGGTTTTGTTATTTATATATCTGATGTTGATAAAATTTAGATACATCTTACGAAACTAAAACTGAAAAATAAAGTGACAATTTTACATGTATTGCACTTCATAAGCAATAGCAAATTTGTCTTTGGAGAAGTAATGAATCATAAATCTTGTAATTTTATAATAAGTTGTATAAATAATGTGTATTTGAATAAAGTTATCTAAAATCTGATTTTTATTTTTCAGTTTCCTTTCGAATGAGGATTCTGTTGCTTAGTCTGGTTTCTTGTATTCTAGTACCAAATGCTCAGTCATGTAAGTATTTTTTTTATGTCTTTCAGTTGTAGCTTATTGATATACCGAAACTTAACTACTGCATATGAAAAAATGCCTCGAAAAAGGATACATAAATAAATTTATCTCGAATGGTTAGTCAAATGTCGATACTTCTGATTAAAACGTATCAGGGGATATAGTCATCTGAAAAACCTGTGTAGTTAGATTCATTTTTTAAGATGGGACCACGGTCTGCGATCAGTGTACAATAGATATTTAACTAAATACTCCTATAATACATAATCACAGGCCATGTAAATTTAAATAAGTATTAGAGAAAAATTTAAAGTTGCATATTAGCATACAAAATACCCAAGAAATACTTTTAGGAAGCAGTAAGTAAATAAAATTAAATAATTTTTCATAGACATGCACTTATTTTTAATAAAAGCTTAATAATGACAAAACTGAGGCTAAAAAATATAAAGGATTTTAAATAAAAAGTGATTAGCCTGTATACTTACTTTTAAAATAACGGGAAGAAAGCATGATTATTAGCACTCAGTGAAGACTTCGTAGAAAAGTACCTCATGCAGTGTATAGTTAAACATCTCATGCTTCTGATACAGTTTATATACTATATGTATATCTACACCTATCTACCTATATACATATATGTAATGAAAAAGACTTAGCAATATTGATGACGTAGAAAGTCAAACTTGGCAATCGAGGCATATTAAATATTCATCTTCAATCACTTCAATCGTGGCTATTCAAGAACATTTACAGTTTTGATACTGTTGCGATAGGAAGAAAGCAGTGAGACAGTGTCTTAGCAAGAACACAGGTAGAAGCAAAATGTGCGCAGTTATCCTGTTTGGAAGCTCATCCAGAGAAAGTTTCGGTTTAAGCTCCCAATTAGTTACGTCAAAGTTTCGATTTAAGTTTTGAATTAGTTTCGTTATTAAGTCATATGTATGGAATGATCTAAAAATGGCGCAGTCGAGAGAAACTTTGATGCATTGCAGATGCTAGGAGGATTCATATAAAAATCCAAGAAAGGAATTTTATTGCTAATTAAGTTATTAGTTTATTAGTGATTTATTTTCTTATTTTCTATTTTGCACACCACATTCATATATATGCTGCTTGCACAATTTGAAACTGCATGTGAAATAAGTCTGTCTTATAAACTGCTTACTCGGTACGAAACGAATATAATTCACGCAGCATCTTATGTATTTAAACAATTTAATGAAATTACCAAAATAAAACTAGATAAGAGTCTTGAAAATTTACGCAATAGAAACTAAAACCGAAAAATGCACATTAAGGCCATAGATTTTTAGTTTCTTTTGAAATTACACAAAAGTAAAGTTTTTGAGAATCTCAACATAGCGTTTGCAAATTAAACTGACTAAAATGTTTTGTACTGGAAATATATATATATATATAAATTTTTAATGAAATCCGCAAGTTAATCGATTCGGTTATAAGGCTTTGTTGTAAAATCTTTATATAAGCTAGTAATAGTAGGTAAGATGTACCAAACAGAACTTAAAAACTTTTAATAGAAGAAAAATATATAAAATGTATGACAGAACGTACGTTAAATTTGAGCTGGAATCTTGAAATATTATGTTCTCTATTTTTGGTTTCATACTGAAATCGCTATTTTGAAATTATCATTTGTTTCTGTTTCACAGCTCTCAGTTACGAAGCTTCCATCAAAAAAAAAAAAAAAAAAAAAAAAAAAAAAGGCAGGACTCTTTTTTTCCTTACCCTTTATGCCTTCTGAAAATCGTGGGGAAAGTCTCTTGAATAATTGATTGCAACTCTGAAGATGAGCATCACAAATATGAATTGTACGCGATCGAAAATGTTTTCCAAGTAACAGCACAATGCAAAACTTAGAAGTCTGTTATAGTTTAAATTCCGTATATTAATTTTTAATTAATTACTTACAGTAAATAACTTTATTTTTATTTCAAATATTTTATGTCTCTCATGTTTTGTGCTTAATATTATACTGGTTATAATATAATTAGATTTGGATAAATGCGGAACTTGTAAAAGTATAATTATTTCCTTGCATTACCTTTTATCCATAAAGAGAAAGCAGTACAAGACATAGAAGAAAAATGCATACACTGGTTTAAATTACTGCTAATTTCGTACAATTATACCAACTTACTAGCACAATTTACCCGACATACTATTAAGTATTCCGATTCAAAGTAGTTGACAGATAGGTGTTGAAAGAAACATAAATCAACCGAATATTTACGATATCGTGTACTGACTTAAATCTAATCATTAGCATATAGTTTCAAATAGCACCAAATTTCCCGGTCTGTTCTTTTGTTTCTTTTATAGCCTTCATTTTAGTTGTTTAATCATCTATTACTTTTATTTCTTTGTAATGCATGTAGCTTTTTTTAATGACCGGTTCGCACATTGTCGTAAGTTTCAACAACAGGTCAGGCCGACAATCTGCGGCCTCAATTCTGTTCGGCAGTGAATTTTAATCACCATGACTTGTTTGGCCATTAGCGCTGAGCTACTCAGCTATTTTACCAATAACTGATTTACATGTTTCTTAAAATTTGAAACCATAATGCTATTATAATTTAATAAAAAACTTGTTTTGTAAAGAATATTTTGTATGTAGCCTCATTTATGTAAACATTATATGTACTCGGGATTTGGTAATATTTATATAGCAATTTAATCTTTATGCATTAGATGTGATTGAAGAAAATCTTCGGTTGGAGGGACTAATATTTTGGTAAATAAAATTTATCTTTAACTTGCGTACCGAGAATTACTGAATAAGCGGTTTACTGAAATGTCAAATCATTATTGAAATTAATTGAGTAAGCATATCACTGTCATAAACAATTAGGGATTGAGTCCATAGTGTTAATTAGGATCAACATTAAGATCAATGGTCTGCCGTCAACGGATTGATGGTAGTGGAAATGATGGATAAAAATTTATGGGTTGTTGCGTGTGGTAATTATTGAAACTATAATGGAGAAATGGACACCATTAATATTAAAAATGCTGAAAAGTGTTATAAAACATTCCGCTGTATTATGACTTTGCTAACAGCTGATAATTAAAAACAACTAAACAGGCATGAAATTTAATATAGAAAATACTTATTTAATTTAAGCAACTGTAATACTTATTTAATTTAAGCAACTGTAATACTTATTTAATTTAAGCAACTGTAATACTTATTTAATTTAAGTAAATGCATACGTTTTCAGAACAAAAGCTAGCGATGACCAAGTGATTAAGACCAGTGAGCATTGTTAATAAATTTTTTATCCCGCAGTTCTTAATTGGCTGGATACGTGGAGCTGTGTTATTTTTTCACGTGTAGCATAAATATGAATTAATTCATATTTATGAGTTTCAGCATCTTAGTAAAAATATGACATTAATTTAATTCTTCACCTTTACATCTTCTACTGCGAACTTCTACATGTATTACCCAAGAAAATTTAGTACCTTGTACCTTTACAATAATAATCAACATAATTTAGCCTCAGCTTAAAGCCCCAACGGAAAGCCACTTGTTGATATAAGTATGGACAATCTTTTTGTCAAAAACTTTATCTTATTAATAAGGTATTTCTCCCGCTTTCTTAGCGAGCCTTCGTGGTGTAGTGGTCTGCACGCTCAGCGCGTAATTGAGAGGTCCGCGGTTCGATTCCCGGCGAAGGCGTTGCATATTTTTCATCTTTCTGCTTCCAAAATATCTAATGTCTTTGCAAGTTTAGCTAAGCTTCAAAACTGGGGGTACATGTTACCTGTACACGCACTTGGTTAAAAATCAAGAGTTGCAGTATTTGAAAAACGAGATGCAGTTGATTTGACCACCCAACCATCTATCACAGAATACTTCGTTTTGTATATTTACCTCAATGATGTTCTGCCTTGTTGCCAAATGTCTACTTGCACCTTGCTGACACATGAGTTTTGAATGCATATGAGAAATATATATATTGGAACTTTTTTGGCGACATAGGTTTACTAAAAATTAAAGTTCTAATAACTAAATAATATAAAAATTATAACAATATTAATAGTATTTGTTGTCATAGTTTTATGCATTTTTCACAATTAACTTATTCGCTCGCTTATTTTTCCCTTTTATTTATTAACATTATCTTCCAAAAATCGAGAGGAGAAAATTATGCTATTAATTTTATTTCCGAATGAAGAATTTACAATAAGAACATGAAAAATGAAAATACTCATGGATAAATTGCAAATAACTATTCTAATATTATTTCTTTAAATGAAACCTACATTCCTTTTAAATTACACTGCATTATCTAATAATATATCTTCATTTCTACTTCCCTATAATTTAAATCCCACTCATTCTCATTGCTGTTTCTGCTACTACTTGGGCCTCAAATCATCTATAGATAATTAGAGAAGGTGAATGTGCAGCCGACTCGGAGAAATTGTACACTGAATGTCAGTTCGAGTTTCCTTCACTGTTATAGATTGATTCTTGTATTAGGTTGGCACAAAGCTTAACAATTAGAAGGTAAAGGTTCTACATGATTTTCGCAGGTAGTTTGCAAAGGTTTATCTTTGTTAGCAAGACGATAACAATCACAACGGGGACGAATTCATTTTCAAATTTAGGGGATCTCTTTCTCTGAACGTTCTGAGGAAAAAGAGAATTTGGCGAAACTTTTTTAAATTTTCAGAACCTGTCGCTAAAAGGTTAATGTGAAAATTACACTTGGAACTACTGTAATTGATTAAATGAAAAAATAACATTTTCCCCGTCTTGTGAAATACTTCTTTATTTGGAAGCGTGGTAACTAGGTGTTTCTGAACCATTGAAAAAGCACTTAAAAAAAAAGTGAAAACATTAACTATTCTTACCTTTGTTCTGTATATGATTTCCAGTAAAAGGTAGAGTTTTTTTTATGGTGTCTGTATGTGTGAAAATTTTCCTAGTTTCTCCGTGCATGGTATAATCATGAAGGAGTTCTCAGAACTTGAAAAATAATATAATGTGCCCCCAAAATAAAAAAAAAAATATTAGAATAATATGAAAAAAATATACAATTAAAAAACAAAGGCAGATGGATTCAAATCCAAATAATTATACCTGCGTGTCACTTAATTTTATTTTTTCTTCCAAATTTTCAACTTTACACATATGCATTATAATCGCACTGAATTATTAAGTGCTTCTTGGTGTTTTCGAACGTGAAAGATCTTCTGTTGTCAGTCTATAAGTTTTTATATCGTGAGAAGCTTTTATCGATATCGCAGTTATTGGAGCATACTTAAAAAACACTGGGTACCTTATTGTTGACTCTTCTTCAGTTTTAAAAGAATATTCTTCTCCTGTTAAGATCAGGGATATTTTACGTATAGTTCGGAAACTACAGTTTTTAATTTAAAAAGTGCTGAATTTAGCGAATGCAGTACTTGAAACATTGCCTTTGGCCTTTCTTAAAACGTCCCTTAGTTTAGCAATATAATTTATTGCATTGACAGATTCCATATTTTGTTCTTATAAGGATTTAATAGTTGGAATTAGGATCCTGAAACTGGATCTGTTATAGGCAACATTCTGTGGAGAAAACATTTTGTGCAATTCGATTGAAGCAGGTCCATGCCGACTAAGTAAAAAAAGGAGATAAAGGAGATTTTGTCGAGGTGGAAAAACATATTGCACACATCTATGAGTGTGTAATTCCAAGAATATTTCTGTAGAATGAGTATGAATTCTTAACTACATTTCGTCATCATGAGATAAAAGGCGTTTTCTTAAAATATTAATATCTAGTTTAGACTATTTCAAAGAAGCTGTTGTCCCCAAACCCCCTAATAGTTATATGCTGATATCTTCTAACATTTCTTTTCAACATGCCAAAAACATCAACTTCTCTGAAGCATCCAGAGATGTAGTATTTAACGAGGAGTTGGTTAAAGGAAACAGTGTTTATTTTGACTTCTGTAAAGTTGACTAAAAATTGAAGCGATGACCTCTATTTGTGATTTAAGGCCTTATCATATTCAAGCCAGACACAACTCTGATTATCGATCATACAATTTAGAAATATCAGCTATTTCTAAGCCATTGCATGACTGGTACAGAGAGAGTTAATTTTTGTTGTGCACTCAACCTTTCTATACTTCCTCTCATATTTAAAACATGATAACCTTCTTGGGAAATTTTTGGTCGTGGTCACAAAATCTTTTTTTTTTTTTTTTTTTTTTTTTTTTTTTTTTTTTAATTTTTGTTTTGTTTTGGTCTTTTTTATCTGTCACAGTTTGATGAATAAATCCATGGTTCATCTAGTGTAACAATATTTTTCCATTTTTCACATGACAAATATGTCTCACAAAGGTGGCTTCTTTTCGAGTCGGTGTTTTTCTAACAGGCGGAGAATCTGATGCTTGAAGGTCATTTCCAGGTCAAAATTGTTTTGCACAGTTTCATAGAGATATTTTTATTACATCTACGGTTTGCTTTATGTCTGTAGGTCAAGACACCTTCTTTAAAAACATTTTCATGAACAATTTTAGATGATTACACGATTATGTAGTAGTTTTTTCGAATGAAAATTTTGTCACCAATTTAATTAAAGATGACACATCCGACTGTTTTTCTCAACAACTGATTATGGTTAAATAATTTTTTTCTTGCACCTCTGTTTCATTCCAGAAAACAAGTATCTATCCATTGAAATTTGTGAAATATAACCTTTAAGTCATTAATCGTTTTTGGTGGCATGATTGCTATAATAGGTCCTGCTTTATGATTACATTTGTCGACGGCTATTTCAATAACATTAAACAAATGATAGCATTTAACGATAAGAAAAATAATTCCTTCAAAACACCAATGAATTTAATTAATTTGATAAAAATATAACTAGAGACATAAAAATAAGTACTTTCACAGCACTGTAATTAGAAAATTGGTTAAAATTTATTTATGAACTTGTTCATAATGTCTTCAGTACAAAAGTTCATATATGAATTGAAATTTAAAATTAGGCAAAAAGCAAGCTTAATTTGGTGTAGATGTTTTCAGAGAATTTTTAGGAAAAAACAGCGGTTTTTGTTTTAATTCCTGAAGTAGAGGGATCTTTGTCTGATCGTTCTCTAAATTCATAGAGTTATTGAAAATCTACGTCAAAATATTTTTTGACCTAATTTAAAATGATCGACTAAAATCAAAACCAACCTGTTTGGCGACTTATTCCCTTCCTTGGAAACATTTCTCCGTCACTTGATAATTTTTATTATAAATTTTGAGCTTATCTGGCGAATTTGCTTCAGTTTAAAAAATTCATTTTATAATACTTTGATCATATTGATCGAATTTTTTATCACACTATTTAAATTTGTGTATATATTTTCCATGTTTTCGTATACAAACGGATAGAATTTCGTCAATTAGATAATAATATCCGAATGGTAACATTAAACGCGATCACATTACGTGGCATCTGCTGTGTATAAAAAGAAATATGTAAAACTAAACGTAAATTTAATATTTAGTTATTACATTAGAAAATATACATGAAAATTAACTGGCGTTTAAAATTTAAAAAGAATATGGTTAAATTCGTTATTTTAAGATGTTATTCGTTTTTTTTTTTTTTTTTTTTTTTTTTTGGTTTTTGCAAATGAATTAAATTTTAAATTTTGTGTTTCAATTTCTTTTAAAAGCAAAATAATTGATTTTATTCTTTATAATGCTAATATTTCACATTATGAATTGCGAACATTTTTTTACATTAAAACAATGCTTACGAACACTTTTAAGTTGTAGGAAACAAACTTATATTATTTTTTTGCGTTTATAGAAACTTATTACTTAATTTAAATTGTTAAATATTAGCTTCTCTTTGATTTGAAAATTAATTCTGATTTATACTTGCGTGTATGTGGAATGTTCATTGTCAGGGGTTTTTTATTCTAAAAATATACGATTTTTAAATTTGGAATTTAATTTTAGTTGTAGTTTTTAAAATTTTTCTACAGCTTTTTTGTAAGATTTAGTTTGCCTGATTCATCATTAATATATAACACTGTTTTCCCTATACATTTTGTCATTAAACGATGTTTACGGAAATTATTAACAAGGAAAATCTTCATCTCATAATATTCATGGTAAAAAAAGGAGTATACGTTAAAAACCACATATTCTGTATATGTCACTAAACGTTTTAAAAAATTACTACTAGAAGAAATTTTTAGCTAATACTCACGATAAAAAAGAGCATGCGTGAAGATTATGGCAGAATGAGTGTGCCCAGTTGCTGCTCTGTTTGGTTTGCTATGTAAAATATGAACTACTCATATATCGGTTTCACATTTATTATCATTGTTAAGTTAAATTTTATTTTTAGTCCAAAGAGATTTGAGTCCCGAAGGACTGTTACTTTCGTTTTGGCATTTTGCGTCGGACTCCTATAAATATCGGTTCACTTTTCAAACTTTTGCCTCAAAATGTTAGAGTCCTGCATTATATTTGAAGAAATTAAATAATGAAAAATCTGCATAAATATATGTATATTTCTCGTATTGTGATAAAACAACGATATCTAGAGCCATCCAATTTTGAATGACGTAATCCTACTGCAAATATGGGAATTTGAAAGGCCAAATTTGAAATTTGGGATTTGTTTTATGATCGATTTCATATTTTTTAAACCTTTAACGAATTTTTGAGTAACACACTCAACGATTTAAAAGCGAGCAATGGCAACACACTACGGAGGAAAAAACCTTTTTATCTCCAGCGCGTGGAACTGTATCGGAAATTCTAAAGATAGGCTCATTTTAAAATTAGTCTGCGACATTGCTATTGAACTGAATTTTATGGTTTAAGTGCAAAGAATTTGATATTTAATAAATAAAGGTAACACACAAAACCTTTAAAAAACGCCCCATTGGACATAATTTAAAATGTGAAACATTTCAGATTTTTTTTTTTTTATTCTTTTAAATTTATGAAAGTTCTTTTTTTTTTTTTTTTTTTTTTTTTCTTCCATTTAGGCCGAAAATTAAAGGCTTTATGAATGAGTAAAATGCAGTTTGGCGCTGTCCCTTCTAATCTGTCCTGCAAATAATACGAAAGTAGAATTATATCATGAAAGAAAAGACTTAGACAGAATAAAGAAATTGTTGGTTTAAAACTAAATTTATATTTTAAACGCACTATACCTTCTAAAGCGTTCTTTTGAGTTTGAAGGAGTTCGTGCCTTCTTGAGGTCACAAAGTGATAAATACTGCGTAACATGCTCAAAATTCTTTATTTCCAAATCAAATATAATATTTGATTTGGAAATAAATATAAAGAATTTGGAATAAATATAAAGAATTTCAAAATTCTTTATATCTCCTACAGACAAAAACGACAAAAAGAAATTAATTGTAAATTAATTTTTAATTTTGTACTAAAAATAGATGAACAGTGTCCTTGAACAGCAGATCGCAGGGAAAGCGATCAAATATCTCCTACAGTATGCATATGTTTATAATTAGAAAAATAAGCTGGTCTTCCTAGTGTTAAGTAAATAGTTTATGTGCTTTTCGTTTATTTCAGCTAACTAAATTAGAAAGTAACATGTTTTTGAATTTATTAGATATATTTGTTCATGTTTAAAAGCAAATCATTCTTGCTTGGGGTATTTGCACCAACCTGGAGATCTAGTATTTGCACCAATTTGCCTGTAACCAGTTAAAAAGTTACAAACGAAAACATTGAGATAAAAACATCACGGATGGTAACGTCGCGGAGAAAACAACGCAAGAAGAAAATATCGTTGTTCGAAACATCGCGAAAGAAAGGAAAGCAAGGAGAATATATTGCAATTCTAAAACATCATGGCATAAAGCATAGTCGTAGAAAATAAAGCGCTTTTATTTTGAAGTTCTTGTTGTAAAAAATAAACATCTAAAAATCAACGCCGGATAATATCGCAGTCGTATTTTCAGAATTTGAGAGTTTTATCGCACTGCCAATGAGCGTGATCGCACTTCCAATCCAACAATATAAAAGAGACCACTAGTAACACAAGTTTATGAAAACGATTGATTAAAAAATTATGTTTAATGGTTAACTACAGAAGTTTAAAGTTTTATTAACTATTAAACGTGGTTTTAATTTTTTAATCATTTCCAGTTTTTCAATATTTAAGTTTCTTTCATGCTTTCTCGGTTAAATATTTTTTAGTTAATTCAAAAATATGAAAAATATTCCTCATTCTTTCTTGCGCTCACACATCGTTTTGCGAACATGCATTGAAAATTGTTAAAATCTGAAAACACATGTCTGCGATGTTATAATCATGTGGCGATTTGTAGGTACTTTATTTTTTATCTCGATATTTTTTACCGCGATGATTTAAAACTGCGAAGTTTTGAACACATTTATTTTCTACGACGATGTTTTATACCACGATGTGCGATATTATTTCTTTGCTTTCTTTTCTTTCACATGTTTTGTATGCCAATATTTTCTCCTTGCGTTGTTTTCTCGGCGATGTTTATTTGCCACGATGTTTTCGACAGACACCAACAGAAAGTGAAGTGGCACTTCAAAAGTACTAAAAATAGATGAACAGTGTCCTTGAACAGCAGTTCGCAGGGAAAGCGAGAGCTAATCAAATATCTCCTACAGACAAAAACGACAAAAAGATTTGTAAATTAATTTTTAATTTTGTACTAAAAATAGATGAACAGTGTCCTTGAATAGCAGATCGCAGGGAAAGCGAGAGCTAATCAAATATCTCCTACAGACAAAAACGACAAAAAGATTTGTAAATTAATTTTTAATTTTGTCGGATTTTGGCGACTGAAAGTCTCTTCTAGAACACAAAAGTTAAAAGACTGTGCTAAGCTGGGCGAAACGGCTAATCCATCCACGAGTATATATTACGTTAGAGTTATCTTATTTATAATTAAGGCGCAAATATTTGTAAAATTCATTTTTTAGATACATTATACGCTTTATGAGCTAGATCTGCTCTGAATTAAATCAAATAGAGAGATTAAAACAAATGACAATCTTTTATAGTAAAAAATAAGAAATATGTATACTGTTCTTAAATTGCTTATTTTATTTAACAGTATATAATTTTAAATACAAAACAATGAACATTTTAACACATCAAATGACACTACTACTGTAAACTAGAATTTTAAGAGGCCGTTTAGATGATAAATTAAATATCTTGTAGCTCATAGAGCGGCAAATTTGCTGTACAATATAAGTAATACTTGTAAGTCATTAATGAAAACACCTTTCCAATGGTCTATATACTATATGATTATTTTGTTGCTGTTGATGATTGTGCGATTACATGGAAATAATGCCTTTTGTTATTGATGTTAGGCATTTCATAAATATAAATTGTATATACATCGTAGCGTAAATTACCTGGAACTTTTTCTGGCAGCAGTCTGAAAGCAAAATATATACAATCGTTTTGAGTTCTTAATGTTCATTTCAAATTTCATGTTATTAAGCAAACTGATCATAATGATCGATTTGTATTCTGCTGCACTGAACAATAATAAAGCAATGCAACAGCATTTTTGATATGATTGATTAGAAGTAGGAGGAGAGCATTTCTTCTGATGTTTCATACTTTCACTGCTCGGCTAATTGGCCATAGGCAAAACCGGAATCACTGGACTGGGAATCTGAGAAATCTATTGAAACAAGACCGCGCCAGTGATTCAACAATGGGACGTAATTCTTTGTCAAGCATTTTCAGAGTTGTCAAAAATTACGTCATGCGGAATATTCCACTCGACTTACGAATTTGTTTAATATCTGACAGTTTGCGGAGTAGGAAAAATTCTTTAAAATTTGAATAGAATTCCTTTCCGCCAGGTTTAAAAATATGGTATTTGATAATACGGAAGTGGTCATTTTGATTTTAAAAAACTGGAGAGAGAGCTTAAGCAAACGGTGATGCAGTTTGAATTTCATAATGTTTTCCGCGAAGTATGATACGAAAACAGCGTCATGAAATTTAAAAAATTATACGAATCAAAGTAACAAAAAACAAAATCTCTAGTGTTTATTAAAAATTGAGAGTTTAAAACATGACATAAAAGAGTGACTTGATATGATTATAATATGTAAACGAAAAAAGGTATAACGAAAATATACATCTATAAAGTTTATTGTTATATATACATATATATAAACTTGTCACGGATATTAACAGAAATAAATAGTGCGAAACATAATCTTCCATAGAAATGCACATCTTAAACGTTTATTCCTATGTAGTAATCTCTTGCCGAACGGAGAGGGAATTGCACGTAATTAATACACTGCCCGTAATTGAAAATCGCGTTAACTTTTTTTTATGGGGAAAATATGTTAGTTATAGCTTGGTTTTGGTTTGTTAAATTATGGTAAAGCTGCGAGGGCTATCTGCCTAAGGGAAAGGATGCCTTCATAGATAACTTTCTAATGGAAACTGGCTCGCATACACGTTACGCATGGAGAAAACCACGGAAACGCCCACGCAGCCGCAGGGATTTGAACCTCGGACCGAACTACCAGTGTTTAAAGACTTTACTACTCGGCCGCTAGTTGGATGTGTGAGATATATTTAGAAAGCATATATAATTTAAACAAAACCATATTGTTGAACTCAAAAGAGACAAACGAAACAAATGTTGAAAAGATTTTTATTACTGCTCAATAAGTACATAGTAAAATTAGTCTTTTAAAAATGTAGTGACCTTTGCTTGGGATAATGACTAACGCGGCACTCTAAACTTTTGCGGTAAGCATTTTTCAGAGATTTTCCTATAAACTGCTTTCTTTCTCTCTCTCTTTTTTTTTTTTTTTTTTTTTTTTTTTTAAGCCCAAAAGGCGTTAGCACGGAAGCACTATTAATTTCGTTTTGCATTTTGCTTGGTTCACATAAACGGCGTTTCACTTTTCAAATTGTTGCTACCAAATATTAGAGCACTGTATTATATATAAAGAAATTAAATAACAAAGAATCTGCATGAATGTATGTATGCTTCTCGCATTGTGAAAAACCAATAGTATCTAGAGACATTCAATTTTAAATAACGTAGTCTTCCGCTCTAATATGGGTGTCTGGAAGCTCAAATTTAGAATTTGTAATTTGTTTTATTATCTATTTCATATTTTAACGAATTTTTGATTAACAAACTCAACGATTTCAAAGTGAACAATGGCAACACTGTACGAAAAGAAAAACATTTTTATCTCCAGCGCGCGAAATTGTTTATCAGAAATTCTAAAGATATGTTCTTTTTAAATTTTTTGTGATATTGCCGTTGAATTGAATTTTATGGTTTAAATGCGAAGAATATGATATTTAATGAATAAACGTAACAAAATCTGTAATAAACTTATAATTGGTAATCTATAATAAACAAATTGACCCTTTAGGCATAATATAAAATCTGAAATCTCTTTCTTTTTTTTTTTTTTTTTTTTTTTTTTTTTCCCTTCTATTTTACATTTTGTAAAACGTTAAGGAATTTGCGATTAAAAAGCTCAACGATTTCAAAGCAAGTAGTGGCAACACAGTAGAATAAAACATTTTTATCTCCAGTGCGCGAGACTGTCTATCGAAAATTCTAAAAATATGCAGTTTTTAAATATTTTGTGATTTTGTTACTGAATCGAAATTTATATAGCGTAGGCGCCAAGAGCGCGGTATTTAATAAATAAAGTAAACACACAAAACTTTAATAATAAAAAAAACAGAAAAAGAGTCTGAGTAAGAAAATTCCATCTGAGTAAGATAAATCCATCTGAGTAAGAAAATTGAACATTGATATAATGAACTGAGAAAAGACCGAAAAGAAAATATGTATGAGAACACTTAATGCTGCAGCATTGCGCAGTGTAGTGTATGTACGGTGTATTCACCACTTGTGCATTCAGCAGCGATATATATTTTAATAATTGTATCAGTGGCGTATCAAAATTGGTGCTTTATAAGACATGTAAAAAGTGAATTTTAAAATGTTTTTGAGAAATGTAAAATTTTACTACAATGCGGGACACACTAAATCTTTTTTTCAAGGACTCTCTAAATACATATCGTTTCGACCCGCATATGTAAGCTTGCAAACTACATGCAACTTGTGAGTTACGTATGACTGTCCTAATGATAAACAAAACCATACTTCAAAACTGGATCGGAGTTGGGCAAAATCATATTGTCACCTTCATAGTGCATTTCCTCGTCACAATAAAACTGGTGTGCTTGATCTGATGTGATCAAACAAGTGTGATTAGCCACAGCAAAAGCACAAGTCCCGTCAGTGGCTCTAAAATTTTGGTGATCTCATCGAAACTTTAATTTCAGTGAAAAGATTGACACGATGATGCATTGTATTTTCCCAAGTATCACATAAAGAAATGCCAATTTCTCTTAGAAAGCCTTCTTTAAAGGCATCTCACTTAAACATGTAGCTTTTACCTACTTCCCAGTAATCCATTTAACAAGCAATCAAACACTATAATGCATATTTTTGGTTATCTTTTTCGTGTTTGTCCACTGTCGTCATTTCAAACTGACTATTGTTTGCATTAATCCTGAGCTTCTCATTGATTTTCTTCATGGATCTTTGGAATCTGGGCGACAGGGTAACAAAAGCTACGAGTCTTCTTCAGAAACATGGAATATTGCCAGAACATAAGAGAATAATTCGAATACAATGAAACGATGAAACTGAAAAAGAGTCCGACCAAACTTACCTCAAACTAATCGAACTTCCCGGTAACACACCATACATAAGTAATATAAAAATATAGGCTCAATATTTTTTCATCTGATTGGGTACTGATTAGAATAGAAATGTTTATTGTGGTTAAGATTTCATTATCTTTCGAATCTTCTTTCTTGTATTGAGTAAAATACCAGTCGTTCTAACATAATAATATATAATACAGCTCTTATTTCTTTCTTTAAATATGTAAGCAAATTTTTAAATAAATGTTTCAAGATTCTCTAGTGTTTGCAAGAGAATAAATAGGACTAATATTCTTTATTGAAAGATATTTTCTTAAGAAATTTCCTAATATTCGTTATTGAAAGATGAAAATCACAGAGTTCGTTTACATACGAGATTTGCTGAAATATAAGTCGCGAATACCTGGTCAAGAGTTTTGCCGATTAAAAGCACATTGTTATATGTTTGTGTGAAAACGACCATCATAGTTATGCAAAACTATTAAGCCACCAGTTGAATATAGCGGTTGGCATGCGCAGCTTTCATATTTTGTTGGGCCGATGTTACAAGCCCGGGTGAGGCATGAATATTTATCAGATATGCGATTTCTTTCTTGTATATGCAACAGCGGTCCACACTTTATGGTTCTTCTTGAGCTGAAGTTTCGATGCCAGAATGACAAAGTCTCCGTTGGATACTTTTTTTTTCTTTCTTCCACCAACGAAGAGGCATGTCCACATAGAAAATGTACTTATCAACTAGTATGCTACATTGTCGATTCTAATTTACTGTACTAGTCAATAATATATGACCAGGGGCTGTTAAAGTTTGCTACGTGACTGCTGACATATGGCTAAATAGTCAACAGCCAAATTATCAGGTGTCCAAACTGGCAATGAGGAGCTACTGAGCCAAGAGGAGTTGCATAGTGGTGCAGCGTACAGGAGAATGAAGTTTGGTACAGGAGAATGAAGTTTTAAATCGAAACAAGGAGAAGAATAGAGAGTATAGACAACAATAAGCATGATAAGTGTTGGTAACACAGCTGCTGCTCTTCAAAGTCACTGGTATACAACGTAGCTCCAACTCATGGGTAGCTCCAGCTCATTCTTCATAAGGGGACATATACCTTGAAGTTATACACAAAAAGGGCGAAATTATCTATGCATGCAAGGCATATTACAGCGGTGCTCAACCTTATGCTCGCCGATCGTTTTGTATGTGCTCGCCAGCCCGATTAGGTACTATGAACAAAAAATATTTAAAAAAAAAAACAGTCATTTATATTTCTTAATTGTTAAAATATGATAAGCATTTATAGTTATAAGAGATATCTTGCAAGACGTTATAAAACAATTGCTTGATGGCTGATGAACTTGATAGCGAACATGGAATCTTATTGCTTCATTCCGATGTTAGATGGCTCAGCAGGGGAAAAGTACTTCAACGATCTGTAGAACTTCTTTCGCCAATAAAGCAGTTTTGGGAATCCAGAAACGAAAGTTATAAAGAATTGGACGATAATAATTATCCGATCTGTATTTTCTCACGGATATAACAGCTAAACTGATCAAACTGAACGAAGATCTCCAGGGAAAAGAAAAAAAAAAAAAAAAACCTTTTTCGATTGACTGGGACTGTAACTGCTTTTCAGATATAAAGTTAAATTTGTGGATAAATCAGATAAAAGAAAAAAATTTCACCCATTTTCAGAATTTATCAAGCCATATTAATAACCACAAGGCAATTGAAATAGAAAAATACTCAGAAAACCTAAATGCACCAAAAAAAAAAATAATTTTGAACTCCGCTTCTCTGATTTCCATAACGTTCAACCAATATTATTATTCATCTCAAACCCATTTGCCTAAATTAATATTTCAGATGTATCACATAAGATTGGAAATATGTTTAACAAAAACGTTGATGTTTTGGCAATGCGCTCGCGATAGGCCAAAATGTGCTCGCGAGATGCCAAAGGTTGGGCACAACTGGTATATATTCAATTTTCAATATGAAAAGAAAATAAAAGACTACAATTTTTTCCCTCCTTCCAGCGTGCCCTCTTGGTGTAAAGGTATCACACTCGGCGTGTATTCGAGAGGTCCAGGTTCGAGTCCCGGCGAGGGCATTGCTGATTTTTCATGTCTACTGCTTCAAAATAATCTAATGACTCTACAGGGGCGCCCTAAAAGAGGGGACGATAATTCATCACCACCAGTATTTGGCGATTGGGTCCCCTATACCCCAGTTGCCTTATAAAAGGGGGAGTATATAGGGTTTTTCCTCCATCCCTCCAGCATATTTTTATGGTGTAACAGTAGCACACTCAGCGCGTATTCGAGAGGTCCAGGTTAGAGTCTCGGTGACTTCATTGCATATTTTTTTTTTACATCCCCTGCATTTAAAATATCAATGATTCTATAAGACACAATGTAAAAAAGTAAAATGAGATAAAGTAATGTGTACTGTCCAAAGTATATATACAATGACTCAAAATGATAGAAATACTAAAATTACCAAGCAGTTTACGGTGCCAGCGGCTATACAAGCTAAAATGATGTTACACATGTTACATTGAAACTACTAAACATGTAGTGAAAGTACATCTGCAGGCAAGACAGTATTCGGTACATAACATAGTATAGCCACAAGTAATGGATATATCATACAGAGGGGGCTGCCTCGCATATTTTTTAGACGACTTTGCTATAACAAAATCGCCTGCTTGGAAATGTTTTCAACTACAAATATATTTTTGAAAGTGTAGATTATCGTCTACTACTTGACAATTTTGTTTTCATGCAAAATGGCGTTTTTAAACAAACAATGGACGAAAGGCTAGATTTGTGCTCTCTCCGAAGAAATTTTTCGTATCTAGTTATTAAAAAATGCTGTGAAAGCTGTTGCATAATCATTAAAATGCTCGCTGTCAACTGTAAACTACAATTTTTATAGCAATGCTGATTTGGATCATGCTGTAATGAATTTGGATTAATGCTGATTTGGATCTTAATAAAGGCAAAAAAATAAACGTAATGTGCATCGTCTTTCTCCACGACATACCACCAAAAGCAGAACGCGCTGCAGAATTCTCTATGAGAAACAATTATTCGGAAAAAAAATTGAAACATGTTGTCACAATACAGGAATCTTGGATACATTTAAATGACCACAATAAAAAGAGATACATTTATTATCATCAAAGAGAAGAAAGAAATCTTAGAACAAGGTTCAAAGAATCTAAAGAAAGATTTTCAAAGGTATTTATAATTTTTGCTGGTTTTTGATATAACGGCAAATAAAATTTAAAAAATGTGCAGAAATTGTTAAGATCCACTCCATATATTATCAGGAATATATTTTATGCCCAGTTTTCAAATTTGAAGTATATTCTCTTTACTAACAAAGTCACCAATCAGTTGAACTGCATCAAGACAAAGCTAAGCGCCTCACGTCAAAATCTGTTAATTTCCTGGAAAAAATGGAACAAGAAACGGGCATCAAGGCCATACTCTTCACTCATATCCTTACTAAATCTTTTGATATATCATCCACAAATGTTTGCGCTTTTGGACTGTTAAAAAGCGAATTGTCCAAACGATGACCTACAACCCTCCTTGGACTCTGGAAAGCCTTTAGGAAGGAATGTGATAAAATGCCTCTTTCGATACTAAAAGAAGCTTTAATGGTCTTGGAAATTACGGTGCAGAAAGATAGTGAAGATTAGTGTTGTCAAATGGAACAATAAAAAACAAAAATTTAGGTAAAATGTTTCTATAAATACAATGACATTCATCTAAAAAATGCGCAAACAGCCTTAGTACATTACATTAATACGTAGACAATTTCTCTGCGAATACCGAAATAACAAATGTCCCGTCATTATGAAAGAAAAGGTGTAATAATACCGTTAAGCATTGATCCCATGGCTATATCTATATGCCAGTTAAGCACTTCCTATTCCTAAACAAAATTTAAACTTATATTTACAACATTTACTCCATTTTCTTATTGTTGAAAGAGATCCCTTATCACCCAAATGGCTACGTGTCCCTTTGCCACGATGTTCTCTCATGCTCATAAAAGCGCTCGTCAAGATTAAAATCAAAAATACGTCATTTATTAAGAAAAGGCCACTCAAAAGGATTAAGTCAGTGAGACGTGCATGCATTATGAAAGAACAGGAAGCACAAGCTACTTACGGTTACATTTAAAGACGCATTTTATCTCTTTGTTGCATAAAATTTTCTTTTCATCTGCGAAACAAAACATTCGTCATACTCCTGATTTATCATTCGCAAAATACGACTTTGCAATCCTTTAATTCTTCATCAAAGAGGGGTTGCTGACCCCTCTCATTTCGAGTAGTAAATGAAGTAGGCCTCGTGATATATACCCGGGCATAACGATACGGCAATCATATGCAGATTGTCCAGATGCTCAGTTACGGTCATGAATGCTTTTGTTTACGCCTCGCCCGGGCTCGGCATAAATCTTTCTCATTGATTTAAATGGTAGTAAGCTTTTTTTATTCGAAGTTGAAGTTTTAGTGCTTCTGGGACGAATTTATTTTGAGTCTGGTCTTTTTTTTTTTTTTTTTTTAGTTTATGGGCATTGATTTTTATGGATCGTAACGTTATAGGTTTCTCTAAATCCTGTAATTTAAACTTGAACTTTCCTTTCCCGTCCCCTCCCCGCTAAAGCTTCGTTTTTGATTGTTGCTTAAGATTTATATGCGACCTCATGATACCTTCATAAGGAAGAAATATTAAGATTGCTATAAATTTGGATATTTTTAAACATCAGGAAAGAGAACAGTGAGCTCTGAGAAGGAATGAAACGTTTAAATGGGAAGTCTATGAATTCAGTGAGTTCTTCTGCAGAAATTCATTCGTAGCAATTTTCATTTCATTTTACATTGTGCGATTTGTACAATAAAACAAGTATACTGGAAAGCCTGTTTCCGTAAGAGATGTTTTGTTAATTATCTTTAATAAACAAGTATTTTTCAAGCAAATATATTTTACAGAAACATGCTGATGCACAAGTGATTTTACTCCTTTTGTTAGAATATAATTTTTTGAGATAGTAAGCTTTCTTTCATTTCTGAAGGAAGTTTCTCTACTTCATATTCTACCTTATTAACGCCGATGATACACAAGATGATTCTGGTGACAGTTATTCGGTTTAAGTTTAGAGGGAGTACTATGTATTTCTATGCATTAACCGAAAGATTTTAGCGAATTTTTTATTACCGAAGTTTGAGAATTGTCTGACGCATCAGTTCAGTATAATCATAAAAATGATATTTTAGGTTAAACAATTGAAAAAAAAAGTTTTTTACTCAATTTTTTTAAATTCATCTAATACTATTGTTTTTTCGGATATGGTTGGACAATTGTTTTTCCGACTGTCTGAACCAACAACACGCTCTCTCGGATTTAGATAATCCCAATATTACCGAATACTGATAGTAAGAAATTAATTAAATTTCTTACTATCAGTGTTCGACTTGGAACTTTTAGAAATTTCCTAGCGTCTTTGATTGAGGCAAGTCCAGTTGAAAGTCATCATTCTCCGTTTAACCATTATCGTCGTTTTCATCCATTTCGTAAATGATATTCCGCTTATAGCATAGCTCAGCAAAAAGCATAACTTTTATTTTAAAATTAGCAAAACACGCATTTTTTTATTTTTATTTTCCTCTTCTCTGTTTAAATTTTCTTTAAATTTTTTTAAAATTTTCTTTATTATTTAATTTAATTTTATCATGCAATTTTATTTTTATTATTAACCCAAAGGGGCGGTAGCCCAGAAGGGCTATTAGTCTCAACACGGCATTTTGTGACTTTTCACTATAAACGGCGAATCACTTTTTAAATTGTTGCCACCAAATATAATCGCCCTGTATTATATTTAAAGAAAATAAATTACGAAGAATCTGCATGAATGTACGGAAGTTTTTTGCATTATGAAAAAAAAAAAAAAAAATCGGTACCTACAGCCATCAAATTTTGAATAACGTAATGCTTCACCCAAACATTGGCACCTGGAAGCCCGATTTTTGAATTTCGAATTTCTTTTATCATTTATTTCGAATTTTAATGAATTTTTGATTCACAAACTCAATTATTTGAAAGCGATTAATGACAACACTGTACACAAAAAACACTGTTATCTCCAGTCCGCGAGATTGTCTATCAAAAATTCTAAAGATATGTTGTTTTAAAATAGTTTGGGATATTGCTGTTGAATTTAATTTTATGTCGTTTATGTGCGAAAAACATGATGCAGTGGGTGATCGGTTAACGAAGAGTTCGGACTACGAACAAATCGAACAACGAACACTTTCACGAAAGATTTTTGTGTTCGGACAACGAACACATATTCAGATAACGAACTAAAACGAATTCTAACGAACGCTTCTCGGCCCTCGAAGCATAATGTGCAGGGTTGCCACACCCAACGGACCAAAAATCGTTTTTAATCTCTCTTGAATAATGTTGCATGCCTATTAAACTTCAAAGTTCTGTATTGCTTTTCTTCCAATAGAATATTCATAGTCAGAGTAGACCATCAGTTTCGGTTTTAATTCCATTCAAAACCGAAACTGATTTCATTTTGACGAAAGAGGACCAATACCGACATCTGCCATTAAAAATCTTTGAAGAAGTGGGAGGATGTCAGAGCAAGGGTCTTAGAATGGCACCCAAACCAAGCTGATGTCAGTAGGGTCGGGTATCTTTACAACGACAATGCTATTAATCACTTCCGGAAAATCCTGAATAAGAGAGAAAATCAATCGACATTGGACATGTTCTTTAACATAAACAAAAAATAAAAAGGACTAATTAATATCCAAGACTATATGTGTGTATTATTTCTTAATAACTTACTAAGAAATAATACAACCTTTTTTTTAAAATTTAATTTTTAGGGTCTCCAGCATGAATTAATCGATTTGACAAAAAATGTACGGTAAATCGATGATCGGTTAATGAACAGTTCGGATAGGGAACATAGTCTTGTAACGGATTAAGTTCGCTAACCGATCACCCACTGTATTTAATAAATAAAGGCTACATACAAAACGTTAAAAAAAGCCTACTTTTTTTAAAAAAATTTGTTTAATTGTCTGAACATTAGTTATAATATAGTACAAACGAAGAATGTTATTTGATTCGTAAAAGCTAGAACATAGTTAAAAGGAGAGGAGAATCTTGGGTCTTATGCTTGCTGGAAAAAGCTTACCATAGCTGAGAACCAAAATTAAATTCGCAACGCGATTACTAAAGCCTCAAATGATAGATACTCTTAAAAGTTGGGATAGTGGAAATGTAAAATTATTCGCGCCAAAATTATTTTCCTTATATACTGCTCTCACCTTTAATAGTTGGGATAGTAGAAAGTGGATATAGTGGCTCTCACCTTTAATTTTTGAATGGAAGTTGCGGATACTTATCTTCAGTGTAACTACTATTAATGCTCGACAAATAAGTTTTGCTGAGTAAGACGATCAGTTATTCGTATTTTTAAAGACTTTTGGCCGAACTTATAGGACAGATTAAGTTTATAAATGGGTTTCCAGCTTTAATTAAGTTTGTCTGCAAATTTTTATCTCTCCCTTTATATATGGATCGGCTTATATGTCAAAATACGTGGCAATTTATAATAAAATAACAACAAAATCATCCACAATTTGCGTTATTTATATGCACAAGTACAGAGTTCTTTGTTTCGATCTTGATAGTCTCTTATCCCCTGTTTTACTGTTACAAGGTATTTCTCCCACTTCCCTAGCGTGCCTTCGTCCTGTAGTGGTTCTGCACGCTGGGCCGGTATTCCAGAGGTCCGTGGTTCGATTCCCGGCGAAGGCTGTTGCATATTTTTCATCTTTTCTGCTTCTAAAATACCTAATGTCTGTACACTGTAAACTCAGTTTTTCATGTAGCAGACATTTTTCTTACATTCAATAGACATACCGAAATCTTTATCCTCCACATTTTGAAAAAATATCAATTAAAAATAAATTGTCACTTCAAAAACTGTTGATGTATTTATATAAAGGCTTAAAAGACTTTACATATTCAAGAAAATTTTAACGCAAATCCACAAAATAACCCTTCGGTTAGCTAATGATCTCTCGATGACCCCCATTAACTAAGCTCTGTTAGAGAGAGATAACTGGAAAACAACGGCGATGTGAAAAAGACTTCATCTCAATGTCATCTCAATAAAAGCATCATATTTATTAATTTATATTTCCAATAAAATATTTTCAGAAAATGGAAACTATTTTAACACACTTATACAGGTCAACGCTCTATTTAAAAAAATAAGGTACGGCATATGTCCTCCACGACTTCACGTTCTCTGCAGCACCGTACTTTCTCATTGAAATTCGGAACTCTTTCACGTATCTGGCTATCGAGGCGGCTAATGACACGTTCAATTTCCTCTTTAACTTTTGTGTTGTTGCTTCTCTTAAGTAGTTTCTTTTTTTATGACTTCCAATAACACTGTCACGCAAAATAGCAATATTTTCATCAGACCAGTTAGAATGAGAGCGTTGTCATATAATATCTGCTGTCTACCCTGCGTCTTCAAATTTCTTTATCAATCCGAAAACTGTTATTTCATTAGGCACATGTCCGCGTCCAAACATTGCATGAAGCTTTCTAACAGTCTGTACATAACACTTGCCACCTTCCGATGATTTTTCATAATCAAAATATTTGTGTGGCGCTCTTTTTCGACTCAATTGCAATGAAGCTGCAAAATGAGTTAGCTCAGTGATAAAATGCCGGCGTTACCAGGTCAAATCAAACATTACGTTCTCAAATCGAAATATTTATTTACCTGTTGTAAGTATGTAAAAATATTATCCATTTTCTAAGAATAAAGTTTTCTTTCCGGAATATCAAATCCGGAGATTTGTTCGGATGCCCTCTACTATAAAATATTAACGCCACAGAAATTTCAGAAAAATTACAGTAAACACTCATTAAACGCATAAACGTGCAGCGTTAAAATTGTTAAAAAAATAATAATATGTGCATACATCTTCAGTTTTTGATTTGGATTAAGTATTTATAAATGCCTCTTTTTAATCCATCTAGATATTGTTTGGACAGTATTTTTTTTCATTTAAATTTGAGCTTTATTTTAACCTTTAGCGGCGGAATTCACTACGCTAAAAACGGGGTATTTCTTTCAAATACTGAATATACCATAATCAAAGATATTAATTACCTTTTTTCGGGGGGGGCGATAAGCTAGACTTTAATAATAGTGAGTTTATTGTTGTTTCTAATTTCGGATGAAAACTATAAAATTAAATTGTAAAAAAGAGCAGAAACGAAAGTGAAATATCATTTCAAAAACAATTAAAGAAAATAAACAGAAAATTTGAAAAAATAATTAATATTACAATTCATATCATTAGAAACAATTCATATTAAAGAGAAACAATTAAACAAAATAGCATGAAAAAATACATGAGATCAAGAAACACTATAAAACAAATCTTTGAAATAAATTCTAAAATATTCAAAAGTTATAGCAACAATGAAAACCTATATTCTGTTACCATCAAAAGAGTGTAAAAATGCAACACATTAATTAAGTCTAGACTAATTTGAATGATTAAAATGACTCAAATTCATATTTCTACGAATTATGAAGTACGTATGTACATGTGCATTTACATTAAAGTATTTGAAATGAGTTTTATGCATGTAAAAGTAATCTAAATTATTTTAAACATAAAAGTAATCTAACAAAGGTAAAGTAAAACAAATGTAACCTAAAGTAAAGTAAAATAAATGTAAAGTAACATTAAAATAAATAAATTATGTGAAATAATAAATATAATAAAATAATAAAAATGTTTTATGAAAGTAGTCAAAATAACACAGACTGCCTCTTCTGCATGCTTATGACTCTAGGAAATCCCTGATTCAATACTTTGCAATAAAAAAAGATTATATTGCATTCTAAATGATTAAAAACGCGTGAATAAACATATCTGGTCTAAACAGTTCTTAAAGGGATCAATGAAATATTTAAGGTGGTCAGTGATGATTAAGGCGTTGATTAAAGGTCGAAAGCTCAGTATGCACAGACAGTTTATCGATATAATATGAATCCCATTGATAAGAAAAAATATTAATATTGTGTATTGGTATAAAGCTGTACCACGCAGTAAAGAAGAAATCATATAAAATAACTGTACGGGGGAAAAGTTTAAATCATTTAATAAATTAAAAAATGAGTAATATTTTTTAATGTATACATTTTTATGCAATACAAGAAAACGCAATAAAAAAGGGGAATGCGGAGACCGAAAAATAGAATCGAAAACAAAAATCAGGCTGAATATTTTTGAACGAGGGGGTTTTAAAAATTAAATTAAGCAATGTAACGCGAAATATTTAAAAAAAAATTCAACAATACTAAGCCATCACATTCATTAAAATCGAGCTTTTTTTTCAATTTGAATGCGTGATTTTGTTTCTGAAAACTGGTTTGTATTTGTAAAATTAATATTAATAATAATACAAAAAATAATTAAACATGAATCTAATAAACAGTTTTTTCCAAAACTTTTGTTTATATTCTAAATCTAATTGTCTTTAAGTTAATTACATGCAATTATTTGTATTATGATTATGTTGTATACTATATATTATTGAGGAAAATATAAAAGGAGGGTCGACGGACAAAACTATTCCTTTAAAAGCGGCCGATGCAAGAAAAAGGTTGAGAATCCCTGGTCTGTACAATAACAGAAGAGCAAAAGTTATATGTATATTTAAAGACGACCTTCGAATAAATACATTATTTTTCTTCTGTCAGGTTTTGAATTTAAAAGGAACAGCTATCTAAACGCATAAATAACTGTCCAAATAAAAATAAGATTTCCTTTCTACTTTTCAGTAAGCTGCCCCTCTGGAAAGCTGACCTTTGTCCGCAGGCTGTTCTCCAAACTCAAACTTGATTCGTTACCTGCCGGTGATGTTATTCAAGTGCACGAAAGTCCACCTTCGGAATGTTTCGCTCTTTGCATGCAGGATGACAGCTGCTCAGCATACTTTATCGATTACAAGAATAGCTCTTGCCTTATAGTCCACAATGTTACTACAGCGGAGCTGGAGAACGAATTAGTGCAAGACGGATATAGTAGTTACCACAGAAAATTATGTTTACCTGGTATGTCAGCGACTTAATGTTTCTGTTACTTTTTTTCAGTATTTACGTACTAACGCAACCACCTTGAAGCAATATGGCAATTTTCTCAGATGAAAAGGTAAAATTACTTATCCGGCGTAAGCTGGCGATCTTCATGACATTTTTTAAAAAGATTCACAAACTATCGATATTTATCTACTCGTAAATCGGCAAACATTATCACAATTTATCAAAATAAAACACACTTTTGCAATTTAAAATACAAGTGTTAATTGTTAAATAAGGATTATATGATAAATTTTAAAAAATAAAAAGGAACATATACGAAAAATAAAAATGAACGCATACGAAAATGGCTATGCTACTTCTAAAGAACTGTAATGAGCATGATTGTCTGAAGAATGTTTATACGCATGGTTGCCAGAATTTGGCGCATTATGAAAAGTTGACGGCTTCTGTCAATGTGGTTGCGACAATACGTAAGTAGCCTTTTTCTATTTTCTTATGAATCTCATTTCAAGTTTCTAACAATAATCACAGCTTTATAGGATTTCTATTAAAAATAGGTTTAAGGCTTCTGAGGATACGTTATCTATAATAATAGCATTAATAAAATTTAATTTCTTATGATAATAATTATATTTTTTCAGATACACAATGCAAGCACGAGTGGGAGTTTGATGAAGTCCAAGGCGTTCAGCTTTTCCACTACCTCGATAAGATAATTACAAATATAAACTCTAGTGATCTTTGCATGTCTCTCTGTCTTTCGGAACCCACATTCACATGTCGATCTGCTAGGTTCAACCAGACAAATTATGAGTGCATTCTCAGTCAACATAACCGTCGAACAGCAGCCGAAGTATTCCGACAGTCGCCGAATCCTGGTTCGGTACTCTATCTCGAACGACAGTGTGTGGAAGGTAAGTTAATACAACGTTAGAACGTTACCATAAAAAAGCTAAATACCATATTCTAGAAGTGTGTCAGTCAGTGGCGTAGTTAGAGCTTCTATCGTTCGGGACGCGTCCTGATTTTCCCGCCTGGGGGTCTCTTGCCGCTGAATTTTCGCCTTTTTTGATATACAAGTGTCAAATGAATTTAAACTCTATGTTTAATTCTTGAAGTAAAAATTTTAATCAGTTATCTTCAGTAATGCTAATAGCTTGGCTTCTAGTAGCTTTAGTGAAGTTTTAATAAATTTCTTCCAGATGTGTTAAAAATTTGTTAAATTTTAAATGTCTTAAATTTAAACTTTATATCCAGTTTATTATTATTTTTACTATATATGCATGTATGTGTTTATATCTATGTGTTCTATGCTTAAGCAAGTTAAAGTTTTAAAGATTCATGTTTTAAAAACAAGGAAATCAACTCTTGTTACATACACAAGTGCACTCCTCCACTTGAAATCCACTTTCCTTTATGAAAAATGTTTTCTCGAGTCTCCCTCTCTTTGGTAACATAAACTAACTGAGAACTGTTGAAGACTTAAGCGACTTCTCGCTGTGTCTTGGAAATTACAACAGGGACTTGGAAAGGGTGTAAAAGACTCTTTACTTAAACTGAACAACAGATTAACAGAAGATTATTAGCCCAAAAGGGCTTTAGAACCAAAGGGCTAACAGCATTTTGCGTCTTTTTACATTCAGCGTTGATGCACTTTTCAAACTGTTGCCACTAAATATTATTGTCCTGTTTTATATTTAAAGAAACTAAATAATGAAGAATCTGCATGAATGTTTCTCGCATTGGGTAAAGACAGCAGAACTTAGAGCTATCAAATTTTGAATAACGTTGTCCTTCAACCGAGCATGGGCACTTGAAAGCCCGAATTTTGAATTTCGAAATTGTTTTATTATCTATTTCAAATTTTGTAAAGCTTTAATGAATTCTGATTGACAAAGTCAACGATTTCAAAACAAGCAATGGCAACACTATATGGAAAAGAAATATTTTTATCTCCAACCCGCGAGACTGTGTATTGGAAATTCTAAAGGTATGCTATTTTGCTGTTTTTAAATATTTTGTGATATGACTGTTGAATTTTGTTTTATGTGGTTTAAATGCGAAAAACATGATATTTAATAAATAAAGCTAACATACAAAACGTTAAACGTACAACAAACAAACGTAAAACATACAAACGGCATTTGGGCGTAATATAAAATCTGAAAGCTTTCAGATTTTTCATTTTTTATATTCGTATTTTAAAGTAGTGAATGCTTTTCAAGATTTGGGGTATTCGGCGATTTGAATGTTTTTCGAGATTTGGAGTATTCGATTATTCGAATGTCTTCTCCATAATTAAAATTATAAGCAAACTAAATTATTTTGGCTTAAATGATCGTACCAAACTTTTACATTCCAGAGCCTACAGGATGCCAGTTCCGCAGCAGGCAGTCACGTGCAATCTTACGGCGCCATCGTCATGTTCAAGTCATCAAGAATATAACCACTCGTGAGCAATGTGAAATTTCCTGCCTTCACACCGCTCCTTTCCTTTGCCGTTCCTATGAATTCGATGGCGAGACCTGTATTCTCAGTCCCGAGGACTCTGCAGCAGAGTTTGGACCCTTAGAACAACCCGTCAAAGCTCTCGAAGAAACGTCAGAAGTCGATACTGGCGCTGTTTATTTTGAAAAGGAATCGTGTGTTGATGGTAAGTGTTTTCTGATATGAATCTAATGCACCGTGTAATTTCCTTTGATAAGACTCTTTAGCCCAGCAATCAAGATGTCCTGATTGTATTGTAGTTAATAATGACGGGCTGTCACTAAATGTTTCGACAACTTTTCAATGTGAAAATTCAATATGACAAATACATAAATAGAACTCTTACGGTGGGCTTTTAAGTAAGATGACATTAATTATTATTCTTGCAGATATTTATACGATAAGCTGAACTTATGACACCTTAAACTGCGAAACTTCAAACAGAATTTATTCTTTTTTTTTTTTCCTAATTTACATACCTATACACGGAATCAAAGTGCGATTACCCCATGGAATTGGTCGATAACCTCATCATTTGACTCGCTTCAAACATTGTATTCGCAGAACATGAATTGTTTTACGAATTTATGGGCAGCTAAGCCATTTTTTGATGTTACTCGTCTAATCTTAACATTAATTTCATAAATATGAGCAAGGAAAATCAATGTGAATGCCTTTTTATAATTTCTCTCTCTCTCTCCATGTTGCACTGGCATATATATAACATTCAAACACTGGCATATATATATCATTCAAACATATATATATATATTGAACTGTTTTCTACTTTTATTTATTGATATATATATATAGATAGGTAGATACATATGCACACACACACATATATATATGTGAATAAATACAAATTAAAAACCAGTTCAAAACCTAAACTAACTGCGCACTGATAGCAACTTTGTGGTGGTAAATAATGCAAAATAAAATAAAAATAAAAAATACGGTTAAAATTTATCACATATTAAATTTGAAATAAATCACATGGGAAAAAAACAGAATGATAGCGGCAAACTGCAAGAAATTCGAGGATAAATTATTCCAAAACCAATATGAAATTTGCATGTTTCGCTACATCGTCATCAGGGGGTCGGTGCAATGAAAGATGTAAAAAAAATAATAAACAGCCTATTTCGGAACCCATAAAGTACAAATTAAAGTTTAAAATTCTAAAATCATCTTAGAAAAACGATAAAAATAATCTGTGTTTTTAACAGTCCAACCCCTATAGGCTCCTTTTCCAAATGTAAAAATTTATTCCTCTGTATAGTAGCAAGGCTGAAATCAAATATGAGCAAGGAAAATCAATGTGAATAATAATAATAGTAATGAATTTAGAAAAGTGCGATTGGCTGATTAAACTCAATAAGAATACTTCGAAAAAAAAAGTTCTATTGTAGGATAAAAAAATATAATTGGAAAAATTCGAAAAAAAATCAAATTACCCGGATTAGGAATCATATATATATAATACTAATAATATATAATATATGTATATGTGTGTAATACATGATGTTCTGTACAATATGTTTCTTACACACACACACATATATATATATGTAAGATATAATAAAATACGATGGCTGCTTTAAGAAATAATTGGCGACCTCATAATTAACAATTCTATATTTTATGCTCTCTCTCTCTAAGTTCATCCTTTCTCCCAAATTCGAGATTTTTCCAAATTACATAACACTGCTTAAAACAGGTAACTAAAATTAAGCAATCACGGTTTAGCTTCGCAGAAAGCATCTACATAGTATAAATACGGCTTCGTGAAGAACTACGTTCCTTTTTCTGACTTCTGCTATGCAAACAACTCAGCACCGCTTATGCCTTCCTGCCTGAAAGGTCGTCGTATCTTTTTCCCTGTGTATATAAAAATTATTGTATTCAACGATGATTGAAAAGTAATTTGTCTGCCAAAAAGACGGTTTGAGAAGTGTAAAAATAAAGGTGGGGAATCTTTAATTCAGTTTTGTTAGATATTTTATCAACCTTCACCCTCAGCTATAACTATCTTCTCAGCTATGTCTACAACCAGAGGTTAAAGTACCGGATTCTTCATTCTAGGCATTATTACGCATTTAGGTGTACTACGTCATTTCGAGACTAGTCCATGTCATATCACTTTTGAATAATTCTGATGATGTAAATGGATGTAATAAAACACGAACATGGAATAATAATTTTACAGCAGTATTAATTATCCAATCAAAATGCATGAGAATCAAAATTAACTCTGTCTGAATTAAGATTTCATTCTGAACATAAATCACTCGCTTGCTACGCTTCGACCTGGCTGGACTGCTGCTCTTCGATCTGCTGCTTCCCTTCTTACGCAGAATTATCAAAAATGTAAATATTTTGAAATAATCACAAATAATGCGCCAAGTTATTTGTGGCCGAAACATGTTTACTGAAATAAAATGAAATTTAATATGCCTCGGCTGCCAGTTTCTATTCATTGTGGATCAGCATTTCAATATTCTGCGCTATCAAAATTCCTGCTCTTCATTACGGTTTCAACCTTATACTCTCTACGTCATCAATACTGCAAAGTCCCTTTTTTATTACACACACACACACACATATGTATGTATGTATACATGAACTGTAAAATTTTATAAAATAATGCGAGCGTCTAAATATACAGAAACAGAAACTGTAAAATTATACGGAAGATTAGAATGAATCTTCTTGCAATGACCACTCAGAAGGCCATCTAGAAAAGGGACTAAAATTTTTGAAAAAGAAAATAAACATCAATACTAGTAATTATTATATAATTTTCAAAGAAGACTCTCTTTAACCAGATCGAATACATTTATTTATTCAAGACTCTCAGAACATCTTAAATTTAATGCCAAAGAGAAATATTCTAAGCACTCTTTTTTTTTTTTCCCACATTTCTGAAACATACATTTTATTCTTATCCGGTGCGAAATAATTTATTTCATAGATTGTTTATGAACGTAACATATTTATAAAGATATAGTACGTTCTTGAAGTATCTATAATAATCTTCCAAATTTCTTCCTGTGCAGTTGACAGTGTATAGCAGATTAGTGTTCAATAACGCCATGGCATTTCATTATTGCTTTTGAGAATATTGAAATCAGACGCCCTTATTTTGACGTTGCATGTTAAGGTAAATTTCATAAACCTCAAGGTTTTCCCCCTTCCTAAGTCACAATGGACGGACATTCGCTGGTTGAAGCATAAGTCGGAAATTGTGGCCGAATTCATATGTCATTTACGTAGTCTTAATTATGTAGAAATTAAATCAGAGTCTTTCTGCCCTATTAGCATTATATAAAAATATCCTGACAAAGTCATAATAAGAAGAAAATGACCTTCTTTTTAACTATTTAAATGAACAGAAAGCACAACTTGTGTGTACACATATACTGCGCCACTTGTGGGTGTTTAAAATAACGTAAGTTGAAATTTAAATTAAAAGTAACGTACTCGTGTACTACACAAAGTGGTCTACTTAAACTGGCTCATTATTTTAAATGGTGCGTTCTAATGTTCGCAAGTAAAATCACTAAAGCCGCAGAGAGGGCGATATAACATAACTTGAAGGGAACACTGTCAAAAGCTCTAAAATATTCAAAAACCTTGACTTAAATACTCAACCAACTAATTTGCATCCTGTTGAGAAATACGGAAAGGAGAAATTATAGAAAGGATTTAAATCAAAATAACTTCTTAAATTAAGGTAAAATACTGCACGCATTTAACTACCTTATGACCAAGAACGTTATCCAAAGTCCAGTATAGAGGGCGACTACGAGAAGCATGGCTATTTCAGTTTTTATGGAAAATATAGCAGAAGATTCATTTAAACGTTATTAAGTGACAGCAAAATCTATCCTACTTTACTCTTCGTAAACATAGATCATGAATAAAAATATTAAGAACAAGTACAGACAGTACAAATCAAATTTTTGCGAGCTATAACATGATACGCAAGATTAAAAATACGTGAAATCAATAGTACACACCAGAATTAATATTTTGAATTTAATTGAAAAATTCAGCACATATAACAAATGAATGGGATATGCTATGCAAAATTAATGGAATGTTACATATTTTCCAATGTAACTTTTCATTCCATCCAAAATGGATCATTGCAAATCTAGACTATCACTTTAGAACCCGAAGCAAACGATGCATTTAACATTTATTACAAAGCTAATGCTCTAACCGATATATAAACCTTAAGTTTCATGAAAAAGTTAATATATTATGCATAAAACCTTTCTTTTTATTATGTGCTAGGGATTCCTGGTCCTAGAATAGGTAATTTACAATATTTTTAGATATCGAAAAAAATATTTCCTTCAAGAGAGAAGAGAAAAATGTCAAACATAAAATTAGGTTTTTGTTTGGCTTAGATTTTAGTCAAGGCTCTATTTATTTCGAGGGTAAACATAGACAGATCCATCAGAAGCGAAGAAATCTGCAACGAAAGAATAGCCACGGTTGTATTTATATCCAAAAAGAGCAAAGCCAACAACAAGGTAGCGCCACCTTTCGCCAGAAATAGTAACGAAAATTGATAAATTAATACAGTTTTAAAAGCGTTAGAAAGAACTTCCAGTACTTTTTCTGTCGTTCCAGTACTATTTCTGCTTACAAATGCAGCTACATTTTCGTGAGATTTTCGGGTATAAATACAACCATCATTTTCCCTATAGTTGCAGATTTCTTTGCTCTTTAGGAAGGGAACTCTGTACTCCTTTACCCTTGGAATCCTTAGAGTCTTGGTTAAAATCTACTCCAAACATAAGGTTTTTGCTTTGCTGGATTTTAAATACTTCTTTGCTTTGAGATTGATATTGGTATTAGTAACGTAGACTTAGTTTATCTGAAAATCGCTCAGTATTAATTCATCAAGAAGGAAAGCATAAATGTGATTGAAATCTGAAATACGAGCAAAAGAATCGAAAGAACACCCCCCTTTGTCGGTGTAAGATCAGTATTTCTGGCAAAGAGATAGCACGCCGTATAGCAGTTAAAATCACACCGAGTTGCTGCCTCAGAGGGAAATGGCGAATAATCAATCTGTTAGACGACATCTGGAGGCTTTTACCCGAGGTCGAATCATTGGGAAGTTGGAGGAAGGCCGCAGTGTGACAAGTGTGGCTGCAGAGTTCGGAATTGCTCACAGCATCGTTTCACGACTTTGGAGACAATTTCAAACTACAGGAACAGCTATCCGGGGGTTTAGTTGTGGTCGTCCACGAGGAACCACACCCGCAGATGACCGGTATATTGCGTTACAGGCCAGAAGAAACAGGCGGCAGACAGCGGGAGAAATCGCTAGACACACGACACAGGCGATTGGACGACCGATATCGCGTTTTACCGTGGCCAGAAGACTGCACGGTGGTGGTCTGTTTGCACGACGCCATGTACGGTGTATACCTCTAACGCCTGCGCATCGGAGAAGGCGTTCTCTGTGGTGCCGGGAACACCGGAATTGGAGAGACAATGAATGGCGACGAGTACTCTTTACAGATGAGAGCAGATTCAGTCTGAGTAGCGATTCTCATCGCATACTCATCTGGAGAGAGCGGGGAAGACGCAATCATCCCTCGAACATCATTGAAAGGGACAGGTATGGAGGTGGCGGTGTTCTCGTTTGGGGAGGCATCATGCTTCGTAGTCGTACAGACCTTCACATCTTCGACGCAGGTTCAGTCAACGGGACCCGTTATTGTAACGAGATTCTTCTTCCATATGTGCGTCTTTTTAGAGGCGCTATGGGTCCGCAGTTCCTTTTCATAGACGATAATGCACCATGCCATCGCACAGTAGCTGCCGAACAGCTCTTAGAGAGTGATGATATTGAACGTATGGATTGACCGGCACGATCTCCGGATCTCAATCCCATCGAGCATGTATGGGATTTTCTAGGCAGACGCTTGGCAGCTCGTACCTTACCACCAGTAACGATTCCGGAGCTTCGATTGGCGCTGCAAGACGAATGGGCAGCAATGCCTCAACAACTCATTGACACCCTCATTCTCAGCATGGGCAGACGCTGTGAAACCTGCCTAGCAGTCAGGGAAGATCATATCCCCTATTAAGGACCGGATGTTTCTTGCTGGACACCCATCACAGGGATGTTTCGGCCTTCAGTCGCATTGCGCTCCATGCTACTTTTTCAATAAATCTTCTTTTTATCCCTCTGATTTCTCTTTTAGTAAGTGTTGCTTACATTACTCATGTCCTTACGTATTGGGGATCTTACGGTATTAAATGTGTTGATTTGGAAAGCTTTTGTACAAAGTTATATTGAAAAAACCGTCTCGTCCTTAATTTTTGCACACCAGTTTATATCGAATGGAGTAATGATTATGGTATTAAATCGTTAGCTTACATAACGAAGAAACTACAGTTAATTCATGCATTGGATAGCTTTAATAGCTTGAATAGATTGATTTACGATGACCTGAAGCGTAATATAACTTGTGTATTACATTGCAACTCCCCTCTGCAGAATTTGATTAATTTCCTGAAATTAAAAGAAATGTTCCGGATTATGTGGACGAAAATATTAATAAAAATTCCTGTTTAGTTCTTATTTAATATTTAATATTTAAGCTTTTTATTGTACTTTGTTCGCTGTGATTCGGAAAATTATATATTCTTTGTATAAAGAAAAAGAAAACAACAGACTTTTCTTCTTTCTTTCTATCTTCCTCAACAGTCTTTTAATTTCAGGTCTAAAACATTTGCCGAAAAAAGAATGGTATTCTTCATGATCCAAGAAGCTATTTTTCTGCAGAAACATTTGCATATAAGTTTCACGTGGAATCTTAGGGACCCTAACAGAGATCTTTTATATTAATATCACTTGTTCGGGGCAAGTAAGAATTAAAGTCGACTTTTAAAAAATCTAAATATGCTTTAATTCTTGCACACTTTTCAAATACATTACAGTTAGCAAACGAGGTTCCCATTTTATTGGATTGAAGTTCTTGTTGTTGTTGTCGAGTCCATGAAACTAAAATATAAAGTTAGGCAACAAGAACAAAATAAAAATAAAAAAGGGGGTTTAGATTGGTGCGAATTTTAAATAATAAAACTACAAGAGCGGACTGATATAGAGCTCTCTTTTACAGCTGAGGGGAAAAATTTACTTTAAAAACTTATTTTTTCATTCTGTTCTCGAAGATTTAAAATCTATGTTACTTTAATCTGTTTTAATCTACTTTGGAAATTCAAAGCCGTATCTCTATGTCGGCGAATTTATGCAGATCAAAGTCTTTAATAATTCAGCTGAGGACTAGGTAATTCAGCTCAGCCCTAATCTCTTTAGTACTTTTATGTCACACAATAATATTAACAATTTGTACAGTGAGATAAGCATGCAACTAATAACTGGTGTAATTACTTAAAAGAAATGGGAATTTCTTATCGAAGTCTTAATTTTGTTAAAACATATCTTATTTTTTATTACTGTCTGCACATTGTGCTTGTAAAAAACAATCAGAGTGGAAATTATGATATTCCAAAATGTACCGAGAAATTAGTGCCTCATGTGTTTTAAATGGCAGTAACGATATGTAAGAGAAAAAGTAAATTTTAAATAAGAAATATAATCGACATTCGCTATAAGACCACATATTATTTCGCCACGTCGTTACAACGATCGGTGAAAAATGTCTCCAGGGAATAAAAGTACTTTGAAATCCTTTTCATTATTGTAGCGATACTCGTTATAACCCTTTTAGTTAGGGATGCAAGGTATGTATAACGAGAATCAACTGTACTATGGAATGCCCACCTGAAACATTGCTTTTAAATATAGGAGTACATGTTAGGAATTTTAAAAGAATAAAATATTGCAATTTATTACTAATGAAATGCAAGAAAACATATGATTTTCCTTTATTAAAGATTCAGTCCATGGTATAGAGAGTTGAGCCTAGTCAACCTAATAATTCAGAGGCATACCTTTAATCAGATAACATCGTGCAATGATTTGTTTCGAGAGTCATCAGTTCTTCAGAAGCAGAAAAACCTGCTATAATCACAAGTTCGCCTACGCACAAGACGTAACATGAAAAGTAATAGAAGCCCCAGGCCTTAAATTTCGTTGTTAAGTACAATGTCTGGCTACCTTAACATTCTAGAAGCCTTTTAATTTACATAATTTGTAATCCGTACGTACTGCAAGCCATATGCATTTATTTAATGCCCAATAAAAGCGTGGGAATGTTTTCAGACGCCATTTGTTTTCGTGGATTACGTGAGGTAATAACAAGATAATGAAACATCAGGTTCGGGAAGTAGGGAACATTTCAAATTAAAGATACCGACAAAAACTATGGCTCTGAAGGTATGCATATATTCTTATGGTTTAAGAAAACATATAATCCGTTTAAATACTCAAAAATATAAATTTAATTTAAGAACCATGTTACCTGAGCTGTTGATAACTGCCTACTTTTATATAGAAAGAAGGTCTTAATTTAGCTATTCAGGCATTTTACGTACATATCTATAATATAAAACGTAATTTTACTTACTTTTGGGAAGTTTACTTCAGAGTTTTTAGTTACCAGACTAATTTCCTACCAAAGCTAGAAGACACTTTCAATCTACAAAACATCATTCCTTGTGGAGGTGAAACTGAAGTAGTGTATAATCTCTTTTAACCAGTAGCAATAGGAACTCATCAATTCCGGATAATTGAATATATAACTTTAGAATTTATCTGTTAATTATTTGCAATGCTATCTGTAGAAAATGCCATTTGTAGCATGCAAAGTCTTATTTTTCGATCTATCGGCAATTATTGAATAAATGTTATCGAAAATCGTGCAAATCATTTAAAATTTAAATATCTACATGTGATATTTATATGTCAGTAAAAAAATTAAACAACAGATTAGAATTTCCATATATATTATTACATGAAAATTACGAATTTCTTCACGTGATGGCATATAAGTTCAAATGCCTTCCTGCCTACAAGGTTGTAACCGTAGTTTTAAAAATTTGCTGCTAATGTACAATGAAGCTTCATAATGTCATGCATGGCCATAAATGAGTATTTCTTGGCAAATCCTTTTAAAATCTGCAAGTCTTCATTAGTTTTCTTCTACGCAACTCTCTTGCTTGGCGTGCCGTCTTCATCTCCCCCTCCTCCTCCTCCTCCTCATCTTTCTACTTTTCCAGTACAAATCCGATTATTTCGTCGTTATTGCTAAAATAGTCTTACGAAGGTTAAAATAACCTCTTAATGTATTTATTTAAATTTTACATAAGGCACAACTTGTGCTACAAAACGAAACTGCGCAACGTGCGTGTATTTAAAATAACACAAACTGAAATTTGAATTTAAGTAACGTAGTCGGAGACTACACACAAAATGGTCTACTTAAACTGGCTAGAGTAATTAACGGCGCGCTTATAACTTCGGCTAGAAAAATGGCTAAAGCGAAACAGCTAAATAAATGCCAAACTTCGGCCGAGCTGGCAATAGGACGTGAATTGTAAGCGAGGTTGCCAGAAGCTGTTACCCTAAAACATTCAAAACATTCAGCTTAAAAAGTCTGCAACTAACTCGCATTCTGGTGGTTATTATGAAAAGAAAACGTTATAGTTGAGCTTTAAATCCTAATAATTGGTTAATAAACATAAAATCTTACAAGCTCAATTTAGTTGATGATTTAGTTAATTATTACGTTAACCTTAACGTAATAATAATTAAAATTCGAATGTCGTCAAGGTAATGAGGTTTATAATCAAAGATATGGCGGCATATTTTACAACAAATAACTCATATTCAGTTAGCGAAGTATATCAACTTATCATTTCACTGTTACCTAATTTATATTAAATTTTAACATGTTCAGTTTAATTTATTCTACACATACTGGCCAATAAATTAGAAACCCAAGATCAATATTTAATTGGACCACCTTTTTGCACGGATAACTGCTCTAATTCGTTTGGGCATCGAGTTTACTTGCTTCTGGAGTGCATGTACGTCCAGAGAATACCATGCATTGGCTATGCAGCTTTTTAGCTCTTGTAAATTAGATTGAAGATATAGTACTGTCAGATGCGTCTTTCCACCATATCCCACACATTGTCTATGCGATTAAGATTCGGGCTATGCGGTGGCCAGGGAAGGTGTTAGAAGTCAGACTGATGTTCAGCGAACCAATTTTGAAAACTTCTGGCACGATGTAGTGTTGCATTGTCATCCATGAAGTATCCGTCGCCATTAGGGTAAAAACGCAACATTGCAGGGTGATCTTGATCTACCAGTATATTTAGGTATCATGGCTGTTTGTTTACCCTCAAGAAACACCAGGGCACCACTTCCATACCAGCAGAACATGACCCATATCATGATACTCCTACCAGACCCTTGCGCAGTGCAAGTAAGGAAAGACGGATTCATAGCTTCATGGGGCTCTCGCCAAATTTGATGTCTTCCATCAGTACAAAATAAGATGTAGCGTGATTCAGCTGACCACCTTACTCTTTTCCAATCCTCGGGTATCCAGTGTCTTCTTTCCCCACACCATTGCAAACGAACTCTTGCATGCCGGGCAAAAATGAGTGGTTTTCTCACAGGCAGCCGACTATGCAGTCCTATCTTCTTCAATTCTCTGCGCATGTTTCGAACTGAAATCTGTTGGGAAGAGCCTTGGTTGACGATCTGTGTCAGCTGAAATACAGTATAGTTCCTGTTCTACTGTAGACGATGCTGATCACTCTCTTGAAAAACAGTGCTCTAACCACAGTTACGTCTTCTAGAGAACTACTGTGGGTTTTGATTCCAACTTTTGAAAAACTTTTATATGGCTGCTTTTGAGAACCCAGTGAGATATTTCATCATCTTCGAAATCGAGGCCCCAGCTAAATCCTTCTTTCAAATCTAAATCCTTCTTTGGGCATCAACAATAATCCTTCTTTCAAATGGTGAACGATCTGTCGTTTTCCCCCCATTTTAGTTCGTTCATCGTGAAAAGCACTCTTACACCTTACTTATACTAGCATTCTAACCACTTCATAAAACAAAAATTGTATACTTCATCCCTAGCATGCAATCAATTGAAAATCTCAAATGTTTCTAATTCATTGGCCTGTGTGTGTAATAGTTTTCAATGAAATAATGACATTTATTTTACGTTATTTTATCCGTCGTATTTCATTTGAAACCGATAAGCAGGTTATCTCAGAAAGATTAATTTATGGGAGCTTTGCATAATCATGATTCGCTAATTGGTCTAATATTATGCACCGATATTCATGGCAACGTTTAGCAACTTATATCAATATATAAATGATGTCTCTTAGAAGTTTAAATATTCATTGCCATACTTATGCACTAATAGCCAAAATGTTTTGGGCAATGATATTATTGGCCTTTTGTTTTTAGTGTATATTATAGTGATGGATATTATTTATTCATGAGGCCTTTCATACTATCTTTCATCTTGGATAAACATTGTCCTATGTTTGTCACATTGTCTTCTCTTTCGCTTGCTACTGTAAGCATTAAATATATTTACGTTGCTTGACAATTATAATTATAGAGTAGCGTCAATAACAGTAGGCCATTAATTAAAATTAAACCCCGAAAGACCAAAGGGAAATTATAGTCACGTCCGAATGGATGTATCTCTTTTCATGGCAGCTAGTATTATTAATCTTCAATATCAGATTTATAACCCTAAACTAGTTATATTTATATATTTTTTAATTTAAAGGGCATATCTCAGTTGTGCAACAAAAGACTGATAAGCTAGCAATTTTTTAGTTAATGGTAATTTAATTGTCGTCATTATGAAGAGATTACTTTTATTATTTTTCCTGGACGGTAATATAGTACCAATAAAATGATGCCAGGTTTACAATGCCAGGTTACCTGCAGTCAAGATTTGGTTGTGTTATAATGTCTCAATTAATTGCATCTTTCATCCAAACTTGCCATCCATAGAAACTCAATGATTTCCGCCTTTTATTCTTGACAGCTGTTTTACGTACTCCCCTTAAGCTGACATTGACGTTATTTTTAAGTTTTAGAATGTTGCTTGGTTAATTAGTACAATATACTCTGCTTATTGGGATCACGCTTAATGTTATCATTTGGATATTCTTTTTGAATTGCGGGTCTCTCTTCTTGAGGAAAAAAAAATCTGCAATTTTGTTTTTTTACTTACGCCTGTGGAAACAAGTACCCTGAATACATCTACGGCCAAACTAAGGTTACTCTTTTGTATAATTTTTCATTTTACATTAGCATGATCTCTCGTTGGCAAGAGTTCATAAATGAACATTGAGCAGCGTACAATTTATCTGCATTGTTATTCTTTACACAAGCAGAGAGTGTTTGGAATAAAAGCACACTCAGATCTGGCTTCTGACGTCGATTATTGGAGTATTAATCAGAAATACTGAACATCAACTATCGGAAAGCGGATGCAATACCGGAAAGCAAGCAGCTAATGCAAAATTTCGAATCACATATTTGCAATAAAAATCAGAAATTTAATCAAGACAACTTCAAGGACACGTATAATTGCTTTTTATATTTGTCTGCTTCATTACTTAAACAGTAACATGGTAATTTAAATTAATCAACAAACAGGTTCTGTTCTTTTTTTCTCAATTTCACATCATAGTGAAGATTTAATTCATCAACAGCCGAATGCCTCTTGCAGCAACAAAAGAGGCAAATCATCTTATTGAAGTTGCCATTTAGCTCAATCTATTAAAACACTTTTTGGGCTTGTTCATAATTCTTTTACTTTCTGACTTTGCGCTTGAGTGCATATTATTCGTGGGCCTGACCAGAATGATAGGTGGCAGTTATGAGGAGAAAGAAGAAAATAGATTTAGCTTTATTTGATTATGACAAAGCACTCGAGGGCTATCTGTCTCAGAGAAGGTATACCTTCGCGTAGGACTTTTTAAGGGAAACAGGCTTGTATTCACATTACTAATAGCAAAAACAACAAAAACGCTCATGCAGCCAGCCCGTTCGCGAGATTCAAACCTCAGATCGAACTACCAGTATTCAACGACTTTACTAATCGGCCGCTGGTTCTCCAAAAGGAAAAAACAAAAACAAAAACCAAAAGGAGAAACATTTTAGCCTTAAATTACAGCTTGAGAAGAAAATATTTTCAGTCTTTCATTTTAGAACACTAAATAGCGTGAAAACAATTTATGCGATTTTAAAAATATTTATAAATTACAGTGTATTCCACTTCGAAATTCAGTATTCGTTAAAATACTTTTTAATATTTATTTGACATGTATCTATATTTTATGTTTATTCTATCAATATTTATTAAAATATCTATGACATCAGTACTTTTTGAAATATTTCTGCATGTTTTTCTTCGCTGTTTTTTGCTTTTGGGAATGGAAATGGGAAACAAATTACATAATCTTATCTTTTGTAATGGTTTGTAGTTCGATAAGAAAAAAAAAAAGCAGAAACTCTAATGAGCCTTGAAAATCCAATTTATAATCATGTTTTGACTAGTTTTGTTTTTAATATGCCCAGCAAAAAATTGTGTTAAATTCTTCAACCAATGTTATAAAAATAAACTTTCTTTTAGTGGACGTTCAATGTGGAGCCACTGCTATGAAAGCTGTAGTTCGTGTCTCGACCCCTTTCCGAGGACGAGTGTATGCTGCCGGACATCCTTATGACTGCTATTCCGTGACTGTTACTGATGATGGCCACGTCACACTTTCTATTCCGCTGCATGGACGACAATGTGGAACCAAGAATCTTGTGAGTAAACTTAATTAATAAGACGTATGGCATACAAATGGTTTAGTGATGCCAAGTGTTCATTTGATATTTTCGACAAGTATAAAGCAATGGCATATCAGTGTTTTCTTCAAGCCCATAGTAGTAACAAATGGGAACATCAAAAGAATACAGCAAGAATGATATGTTCCTTTTGCTGCATCCTTGCGTGGGAATGCTTAAAAGCAGCCATATCAAAATGTAAAATGTTTACAAAGATATAAACAGCGTATGCGAATATTTGTAATATAGTGTTTTGTGCACAGACTCATATTTTAGACATAAGACGAAAATATTTACTCGATTTGTAACTAACTTCCAGCATAAATTTCTCAAATCTTGTAAAGATTGATTAAATTTACTTTTTAATGCTCTGTATTTAAAATGAAATAATTGTAAAACATTGATTTTTAAATTGGGTTTCTTGTAAATTGTAAAATATTCGGGTTTAAACTATAAAATATTGGATTTTAAACTGGGAGAAATTATTGGGTTTTGTATTTGAATGTTACTTCTTTAAAGCAAAATAACTATCTCAGGGAAAAATTGAATCCTCTCTACTCATTTGTCAATCCCATACTTTCTTCAATCGTACAGGTTTTTAAATGATCTTCGGCAGCGGTACATTATTTGTAAAAAATCAATGTTATTTTGTTGAAAAGCTGATTGTATTTATAGGAATTTAACACTAACGATAAAAAATTTTCAGAGGAATAGTATTGTAATTTTTAAAACAGCATCGCTGCCAGACTGTCGTTGTCCAGAGTCGACGTTAAGTTATGTGCTTCCTCATAAATATGTGGTGGAACACAATCGGACTCCATATTCTACCATCAACACTGCGCAGCGACCAGTAACTTGGTTAATTTGTCCAAAAAATGGCTTTCCGATTAGAAAATGCATTCATAGCCACATGTCAATATATACTCTTTTGTAAGCAAATCGAAGTACAAAGAAGGACTTTTGCGATCATGACAAAATTTGGTATGCAAAAACATCTTGATCGCTTGCAGATGGTTAAAGTTTCAAGGTAAGTGAACAGGAATTGCGATCATAGCGCGCAATTCGCAAAGTATAAAACCAGTATCAGAGGCCGAAAATTTATTTATTTATTTATTTATTTTTTGTTTTGTTGCTGCAATTGTAATTCCGTGAAGAAGCAACTAAAGATGCCATTACGACGATATAGAAGACCTTACAGAAACTAAACGACTGCTGTGCAAAGATGTTGGCAGCAGTGGTTGCTACAAGGCAATTGCCGACGAAATGAAGGCTCTGGAAGGTCAGGGATCACAAATGCGAGGGGCAATATAGGATGATTTTTCGCCAGGCCCGTACCGCCCCAACGGTATTATTGTCGACTATTCAACGCATTACAGCCACATCTATATCTCCCGTGGTACCGTCCACCAGCTCACGGCGCTTGTCTGAGGCAAGGTTAAGCTCACAGAGGCTTTTAGGACATTTGCCTTTGACCCCACAACATCGGCGGAGTCGTCTGGCGTGGTGTCGCAGCCGATAATCATGGCTGCCATCAGATTGGCATCGTATAGTGTTCAGCGATGGATCCCGCTTCACTCTTGAAGCAGATGACCACTGTGTTCGTGTCTGGAGAGGACGGGACCAGCGGTCCCAATCAGCTTTTGTTTTTAAAAGGCATACAAACATAACCCTTGGTGTGATGGTGTGGGGCGCTATTTTTTATGACAGTAGGTAATCTTTAACAGTCATCCTCCGTACATCTTTAACAGCTCAACGATATGTTTATACCATCCTGCGACCGGCATGACCCTTCATGGCACGTCATCCTGGGGCCATTTTCCAACAAGATAATGTCAGGCCACATACCGCTCGCATATCTCTGGATTCTCTCCTTGCCGTTAATACTCTTCCTTGGCCAGCAAGGTCACCAGATCTTTCACCAATAGAGCATGTCTGGGACATTGTAGGGCACCAGATTCGGGCACCCCAAAATATCGCAGATATGGTGCGACAACTGATGGATGCCTGGCAGAATGTGTCGGAGGATGACATTAGGAACCTCTAACACTCCTTGCCTCGACGAATTCAAGCATGCATTGCCGAATGGGAGATTTTGAGCGGTGAACAAGTACTATGACCTTGATTTTTTAATCATTTTATTATGTTTGTATGAGCTTATACACTAATTTAATTTCATCAAAAACAACCACTTCCTTCATGTTACTTCGAGTTTTTTTGCAAAAGAGTGTATATAAATTATACATGATGCACAATCTGCGCCAAATACTCGATCACATGTTAGTCATACTTAGAGCAGCAATTGGACTCTATGAGGACACTTTCCTGTTTCTGGAGAGAAATCTGAAGTAGTATTTATTTAATCGCTGCACCAGACGAAATCTGACAGTGAAATGAGAATGCTATCTTAATATATCTTCAGTATTCCTGAACTCTTTGATTACGTCTTAGCGTACTGTACGATGCTGTTCCGCTTGTATCACTGTTGATGCTTCACATTTCAAATTGATTACTACGAGTGTAATAATTTCAAATTGATTATTTTCTCTTCTATTCAGGCACTTATATTATCTTTCATATTAAAAGTTCCGTATGTTATTCTGTATGCCAGATTTTTTATTTTTTTATAGAACTGATAAAATGTTATTCTGAAGGATTGACGAAGAACATTTTAAAATGGTGTTTAGATATTTAAAAGGAACACTTTCTGAGCCATTTTTAAAGTAATTCTATGTACTGCACTATGAATCAATAAAAACATTTTCAATGATGCAGAAATAAAGTACAAATTTCCATACTATGAATCGTACATAATCTTCTGTATATCAGTACTCATTTTCAATAATGAATATCAATATCAAACAATAATGAATATTTTGCGTTCAAAATGGTATGGGCACAGTCGAGGATTTTCAGTTTCCTGCTGCTACTGAAAAGAAATACTCAGTTAAGTCCTGTTTTATGCTGTTCTTGCAATGATACCTATATTTGGTTGCCTGCACCACATGTCTAGCATTTATGTCCATACATTACCCTTTTGTTTATTGATCAAGTTAGACCAGGCTTGATTCCTTTTCTTTTTCTCAAACCGCAGAACAGACTTAACTATCTTAAACTCGCCAGACGTGCCACCAATAGGATAAGTAACATAATTAAATCGGAATTTCCATCTAATAAGGAAGTTTTAGTATGCGTCGTCATCTTTAATAGCAAACAAGAAAGTGTAATGGAGAAGAAACAGTTATGAGAGGCGTATAAACTTTCTAAGGGGACTGTTAAAATGCTTCTAAGCAAGAATTAACTAATGCAGGCCGGTTAAAATGGGCAGAAATTAAAAAACGCTGAACTGACCTTCAGAGAGAGAAAAAAATAATCAGATTCTTATCTTTTTTTTTCTGATGCTTCTGCGTAAAAAGATTCTCATTAATGAGCATTTCTTTGTATTATAGTTAAGCTTTAAGGTTAAGGTTTTAGGCTTTGCTTTCATGAAGCATTTATTAAAATAGGTTTGCTGCCATTTGTATAATGTTTTTTTTTTCTTTCAAAAAAGAAAATTATTGTATTGGCACATAAGTGCTATTAGTCTCGATGTTCATGGTTTTGTACTTATCCCTTTTCAAATAAAAAGATGCTGCCACCAAATGCTATCACTAAGTATTATTTTAATAAATAATATAACGAATATAAAAAAGTATGACAACCGTTAACCCTGTGTCAGGATTTCTAGAGATATGCTGGTTTTAAATATTTCGTGATTTTTCTGTTGAATTTTATAGGGCATAAGTACGAAGAAAATAATATTTAATCAAATTTACACAACAAGAAATTAATAATACACCTTTCTAAAAAAACAAACATGAATAAGATGAACAGAAGAAGTTGTCGATTTATTTAATCATGGCAAAGCACTCGAGGGCTATCTGGCTATGAGGGGGATGAATTTGTGGAGGATTTTTAAAGGAAACTGGCTCACATACACGTTACACATGGGCAAAACCACGAAAACGTCCATGCAGCCAGACCGTTCTCCGGATTCGAACCCCGGACCGAACATGAAGACTGAGCATAGATATGATGAACTAAGGAAATGCTGAAAGATAGAAAAATGTATGGCAACATTTAACACTTTATCGGTAATTTTAAAAATGTGCTGTTTTTAAAAGTTTTCTGATTTTGAAAAGAGTAAATTCGAAGAAAGCGATGTTTAGTAGTAAAACCAAAGAAAAACGAAAACATTATGTTAGCGGATAAGTCCAAGAGCAAACTGGTAAACTGGCTAGCTCAGCGAGAGCTCAAAAACCTTAACAAGCCCTCTAGTGTTATTTCTTTCCTTTTTTTTTCCCTTTCCACCTCTTTTTTCCCGAAATTAATAGCAGAAAATGGTTATCTTTCACTTTTTTTAATTTATTCTTAAACCAAGGGTTGATATATCTTTTTTGCTCCATAAAATAATAATAGCCTTTTCCTTCGCCATGTTAGTATGTTTTTGACATCACGCTTTCGTGCTTTCAACGGTATTGCACAAAGGTTCGGCAAATGATGAGAATATGTATTATTTTTAATTTATTATCTTTTAAGCAGAAATTTTAATTTTTCTTATATTTTTCTAAAACTGATGATGATCATTTCTGAACTAGAACACTATTTATTATGGTTAATTTTCATTGTTATCACTTTCTTTTAATGCTGCACCGAGAAATATATATATATATATAATGAAAGAAAGGAGAATAAATTAAAAAAGACCTGTGCGGTCAAGATATATATATGTGTGTGTGTGTGTATGTGTGCAGTGTCTTAAAACTGCTGTTGTAGATTTGAGTTTTTTTTTCCTCGAAGTTAAACGAAAAACTGAACTTATGGTATCATTCCTTATGTTCTGGATTTCATTTTAATCACCGATGAAAAATGCTTTATAAAAACAACAGTAGGAATTATTTAGTGATAGCTTTTCTACCATGTTCTTTTTTAACGTAAAATAAGACATGATGAGAGGAAAAAAATAGATTTATAAATGATTTATAAACCTGTCTTTATTCATGTATTACGAAAGGCTAACCATTTCACTGAGTTTTAGTAGTAGTAAGTTGACAGTTAAAGTGAGATAGCTTACGACTAAAAATCAATTAAAAAAAGACAAATATTACTTTCCAAAATGTAATAAATTTCTCATTCTAGAAACTGCCTTCTTCAGTCCGAATGCAATGAACTGTTGATTCGATTGTATTTATATATGAGTTTATATGATGATGAATATTAGAAATAATCTAAATTTATTCCAGAACTTCCCGTACTTTCTTTACAATTTACTTCCCCCCCCCCTTCGAGGGTTGACATAGAGTATTCGGCGAAGCTACTGGCTAGGATCTGTACCTAGGCAGTCCCGGCCACGGGGGTATAAAACTTTTGAACTTAGCGGTTCCCGAAAATCCGTGAGGTGGGGCTCATCTCCACCTTTCACGGGTCGGGTGACGTAAGCCCCCGGTAACTAGGGTATCGGCAGCCGAATAGCGCCTGAGCCATTGAGCGTCCAGTCACCGCTGTCCTCGGTATTCTATGTACAGCCTGAAGGGAGGGGCTGTCTGCGTAGTACTTGCAAGTATCATCAATCAACGGCCAATCAAAGCTCCATCATCATTCCCACCCCAACCTGGTCTCTGTTCATTGGGACGGTGGTCTTGGCTAGCCAGTGTTTAGCGGTGGGTCTAGGAGGGAGCCTAAAATGCTGATGTTCTTGGAGTTGTGGGACTCCGGGACTCAGCGGAAGTGTTTTTCGGCAATCCTCAGGGTGGCTTTTGACTGGTATTCTGTATCAGTCCCCAAAATGTGATTTAGTTCACGGGTTACTCGATTCCTAGTTAATAGCGCTCTGCCTTTTCGAAGAAATACATGTTTCTATCTAAGAATATAAGGTTTTACGTTAATTGAACATTTATTACGATTTGAACCTTTATAACTTCTTTCCGTTGTCTTCTCCGGAATACAAATTAATTGCATATTTAAGCCGAGGGTTTAAATGTATTAGAGCTTTAGAGAGAGAGAGAGAGAGAGAGAGCAGTTGCGTCCTATCGCCAGCTCTGCCAAGAATTATTCCGGCTTTAGCCGCTTTGTTAGCCGACGTTGAATACGCGCACTAAAATAATTAAGCCAGTTTAATTAGATCTCTTTTAACGTAGTCGTCGACTACATTACTTGAACTTGAGCTGTGTTATTTAAAATATCTGAAAGTGGAAGAGGTTTATTTAGTAGCACAAATGGCGCCTTCTATTAATTTTAAAGAGTTAATAAAAAGTAACTCTTCATAGGACTTTTGTCATCTTAATTCAGACTAGAGCGGTATCTCGCTTGTCAGGCTTTGGTATCATTAACTAGCATCGAACTCCTAACAGACTTGGACTAAATTATCACTGAGCCTGAAGTTAACGACAGAGACTTGAAAAGGTTAAAATAATCTTTTTATTACATATAAACTTGCACATAAAATGCACGTCCCGTGCTTACAAATTCAGCTTGTGGGGAAGTGTAAAAGTGAAAGTAAGCCTAGTAGTCAGAGACTACACAACTGCTTTTAAATTTTTAAATTCTGACCTGGCTCTCAACTTTTCACCGGCGTAACAATTCAGTTTCGGCAGCAATAACGCAAAGTCGAAGAATTACTATCTTAGGATCTATTTTGTCACATTACTCGCGAAACCTAATAACGTGGGCTCGAGGCAGAATCACGATCCGTTGTACAATTCAAAAACCTCAGCTTAAGTACTCTATAATTTATTTACATTCCTAGTGTAAGGAACAGAAAAGCAGAATCTATTAGGTATTTTCTCCCTCCTTCCAGCATGCCTTTGTGGTGTAAAATGACCCTATAGTGGCGCCGGAACTAAAAAGTGGAGCACAGTAATTCGTCACCTCCAGGATCTGGCGACTGGGTTTCCTAATCCTCAGTCGCCCTTTAAAAGGGGTACCTGCCTTCGTGGTGTAATGGCAGCAGGCTCGGCGGGTATTCGAGAGGTCTAGGTTCGAAACCTTGCGAAGGCATTGCACATTTTGTGCCTCAACAGCTTCAAAATAACCTAATGACTCTACAAAACCATAGTAAAGCTCTAAATAATAATAACCGGATAGTTTAAATAATAATAATTGTACAAAATGTTTAATAATCGCACTGATTATATAAAATTTGAACTTTAAATAATACTTAAAAATCACATATATATAATAAATTAAATAATAATAATAAAAAAAACAATATTGCATTCAAAGTATAACTCCGGCTTAAAAATATCAGACCAATTCGTGCAAATTTTGACTAACCAGGCTCAGTTTCTCAGATTCTTTCGTGGACATTATTTTAATTCTCCACAGCATTGTTTTGATCCTTTAATTTTTTATTTTTATCTATTTTTTCGAATTGCTCTGATTTTGTTTAGAGAGTCCGATGTCTTAAAAAAATAGCAAATCTAATATAACTGGCAGCTAATAATTTAAATAGACATTCTGATTAAAATGCTAAGCAGTTACGAGGTTATTCTCTTTTTCGGTTTGCTGTTTTTTTTTTTTTTTTTTTTTTTTTTTTTTCCTTAAAATCAACTGATGCGAAATTTAAAAAACTGTCGGACTCTTCACCTCGCCCAGAGCAACAGAAAGAAAAGAAAGTTTCGTCTGACCGTGACGTTCTTTGCAACAGTGGCATGAGAATGAAGGAAAAGACTTCGGTATATGCAAAAGTGAATACCCGCAGATTCTATTGAAAATGTTATATACTTGTGATACTGAACACATTACATGCTCTGAAAGTGCGTGCTTTGAAAGTATATATTTATATAAATATAAATGTATATAATATAAATTTATATATTATACTTAGAATCTGAAAACGACGAACTCTGAATTTTATGGCTGATATATAAATTTATTCATTTCGCTATAAAATTTGGGTATAAATTTATAAGAAATTTGTTATATGTGTAGTCATTTGCAACCTTTAGAAACTGTGATGACTTAATGCATACCCTCAGCTAAAACTGAAATAAAGAAATCTATTTTCTTTAATTTTATTTATTTATTTTTATTTATTTATTTATTTATTTTAATTTCTGCAAGCTTAAGTTTTGAACTGACGTACTGCATAGTGATGCTGATTGTATTTTAGAATTTTAGCATATAACAATTAACTATGTGTCCCTCCTAATATACGTCTTAATATTTTAGCATGATAAAGGTTTTTTTTGGGGGGGGGGTCCCTTTGCTGCTAAACTATTACATTTTTGTCAGACTGATAAGAACCGTTAGTTATTCAAAAATACAATTAATTGGATTTTAGTGTGTTTTTATCGCAAACCTTTTCTTCGGATTTAAAAAAAAAAAAAGGAAAATGACGTATTAATGAGAAACAACAGTAAATATCATTTAACTGAGTTTTGTTCTAAATCTTTAAGATTTACTAATTTTGCTTGTAGTATATAGTGTTTGACTTTCTTTGGCAACATAAAGTAGTGTCAAAAAGTAGTGTCAAGACATGCAGCAAATTACTACTGAGTTTGAAGATAACGATAAAGTTTTGAGAAGGTTAAAAATTAATTTTTTATTATATGAGAAATTTAACATAAAAATATCTTCTGCTTGATAAACTCAGCCAGTACTCGTGGCAAGAAAATTTAAAGTAACAGTCAATTTAAAATTTAAATATGCTAGTTGTTAAAGACTACACAATTCAATTTAACACAAAATTGGCTCACAATCTAACCGGCGTAAGTATTCAAATATTCGGTAAAAATAACGCAGAGCCGAGTAATTCAGGCTAACAGAGCTGAGAGAAACGTACCGTGCACCCACACTGTCAGAAACACGTTCTGTCTTAGAACTCAGTCTAATTTGCATTCTGGTGAGGAAACGGAAAGAGAAGTAACGATAAAGATCTAAATTATGAAATAACTGGTTATGCAAAATAATGAAACCTTTACGTATATTACAAAGCAATCTTAAAACTACATTATAACATTATAACTGCGCTGAAGATTCTGTGTACCTAAGCACAACAACTGAAATCTGAGTGCATTTTTCGCATTCAATTTGTATTTTACAGTTCAATTAAATTGTTTACCTGACATAAGTTTCCGATAAATCTAAATTCAACTGTACTATAAATACTCTAGTTTTATTAACAGATTTTTATTAAGCTTTAGAGAACCCTTTCTTCAGCAAGTAAAAGGAAACGGTTCCGAATTCAAGCTGGTCTTCAGAGGCCGAGCAGGAAAGTCGCTGAACACTGGTAGTTCGACTTGTTCTTGATTCCAGGCGAACGGGCTAGTTTTTCGGGAATTTTTATGGATTTCCTTGTGTGTAACGTGTATACGAGCCAGTTTCTCGTAGAAAGTCCTTCACAAACACATCCATGCTTCACACTCTTAAGCACATAACCCTAGCGTGCTTTGCCAAAAACAGACAACACCCCCCCCCCCAAAAAAAACGAGTTGTAACTTACATTTTACAACAGTTTCTATGACATTAAATTGCATAACTTCTTCTAAACTTAATATTCCCTTCTCACTTAATATTCTAGTGCGTCGATCAATTAGTTGCCCATTGGTAACTTCGCTCAAAATCTCTACGAATGTTGGCTACATAGGGGTTCCTGATATTTTACGATGTAAAATATGAATGTAAATCAGTTTTCCTTCAAACTTTTCCCACGGAACCAGCCTTTCTTTTAAGCAAGTAACATTCACTACCTTTGCTTTAATAAATTAATCAACAAAAACTGTAGAAACTAGTATCTAGATGTTTAATTTTTCTTTTCCTATCGGAAACTGAGGTCATAAATCTGCTGCATATGTTTATTGGCATTGTTAATGTTTTAAATTTTAGAAGGCATCAATCTGGAAACTTTTAGACCTAACTAATGTAAATTCGTTCGCTTACAATTGAGATGACCTTGCCAGTCTTGGCTATTTATGTCCTATATTAGGTTAGTGACAGAAATGAAACAAAAAACAAATAAAAACTAACTAAAATAAATTTCGCACTAGCAAGATGGTGTAAAATTGAATTGCAACCCAAATAGTCTGCTTCAAATTGCCGAAAAAACTTAAATTTCTGTGTAAATTACAGAATTGTAATGATAACATAATTACATTCGTAGCTTGATCGAAGGATACTTTTTATTAAACTAAAGCTTTCGCCTGATTAAAAAAAAACTGACTGCTACAAGTCGGTACTGGCATGCGGTTACTTACTAAATCTATTATAAAGGCGAAATTACTTGCCAAAAAGTGGTGGCAAAGTACGTAGCATAGCATGTATTCTTCAGTTTCTCTTGTGATATCGAGACTCTTAAGTGTTCTTCTTAAATAGCCTGCTTATTTTAAGCCTTTACCGCTATGTTCTGAAAATTTAAAAAAATATTCGCATAATTTTCTCCTTCCTCTATTGTACGCTGTTTTTTTTTATACCTGACGGCTAGTTATTAGTTAGTTGCATTCCCTTGATTAATTTTATTTTTATCGAGTATTCAATTTGTATTCCCATGTCTGTATCAGATTTTCGTCCACTTTATTTTCCCTTGGATATGTTCTTTGAAATGTTATTTTGCGGAGATTCTTCGTTAAGCTACTTAGACACGGTAGGTTTCTCACACTTAAGAAACTTTCGAAACATGTGATTTTTACCTTTAACTTATTTCTGTTATTTAAGTTGAAACTCATTGCAGCCTTCCCTATCTGCTGCTGATGTTTTCATTCTTTCGGAAATTAGGATAATTTTGTTCCCCCCTTCTCCTGTCTTCCTCTGATGTTCCTTTTAGGCGATGTGGTCAAGATTCATTCATGTAAGGTGTCAAGATCACGATGTAGTCAAGATCACCAAGATTCAAGATACATTCAAAATATCCATCAAATATCGTAATATTAGTATTACTAAGTGTTCTTATTTGAATGTAGGCTACTATAGAAGAAATAATATTGTGATTGTTACCTGTAGTTTATCCATGACTACTTTCATTTGTTTTGTTCTTGCTGCAGTTGTGTTCTTCGGAAATAAAATTACTCGCGTAATTTTCCTCTCTTTATTTTCAAATGAAAAAGTTTGTTAAAAAGAGAGGAAAACACGCCAAGAAATACGGTACTTATTAAATATGCGTGTTTATGCACATTTGCTTTAAAAAAGAAAAGCAAAGGATGGCAAAATTCAAAACAAGAATTAGATAAATTTCACATTTTATTTCAAAAACTATCATTCTGAAATAATGCTTGACAAATTTAATTTTCTTCCCTGCAAAAAATGACTCTTTGCCTGCTTCCTTTCTTATTGTGTGTCTGCAAGAAGTTTAAAGAAGACATTTAAAAACGTTCTTTTGTTTTTGGCAGCTTGTTTTTTTTTTGGGGGGGGAATTCAATTTTGTCGCATTTCCAGAAGCGTTCTCCTAAACTTTATTTATTAATAAAAGTGTTTTTAAAGAATTTAGGATAAAAAATACGTGAAATTTTTAAAGAATTTAGGATAAAAAAATACGTGAAAGATGTAAAGAAATATCCATTTCAATTTTTATTACAGCATTCAGTTAATTAATTCTGACTTAAAATTCTAAATTTATTTTTAAGTGATTAATATTATAATTATTCGATTCTTAGCAATTAATATTATGAAATATTTTAGTATTGGTAGTAAATAACTAGTAGTTTAATTGGGAAAATAATATAAATTGTATGAAAACAGCTGTTTAAATTTAAGCATTGCAATCATTTAACAAGACAATTTGGAAAAATTCATGTTAACTACACACGATGATAAAAATAAGGTTTGAAAATTTGTTTTTGGTACTTAGGCCATTTTAGCTATGACTCGTCACGCATCAGGCGGCTTATTACGCTGCTATTATTACCGAAGAAAACCATCTATTCCAGGTGGTGGTGGGTTATTTGCATAACTTGTTTCTCTTACTAGATCTTTGACAGAACAAGCTAATATAAATTGAGTCAAAATTCTTTGGTAATCATAATGATTGAAATTATCTGAGGAAAGAATGAATAGCTCAAGTTTTTATTTTCCTTCCACTATTTCACTTTTGTTGCATAACTACATTGTATCAATAAATATTTCTATCTTCATTATAGCCTCTCAAACTATAGATTTTTCTTGTTCTAGAAACTGCTGTTTAAAGAAAAGCGTTTCTATCAGCTGTATGATCAAGACAAAAATGAAATCATAAATTATAAAGAACACTTCATTGATTGATAGTCTAATTTTTAGTATTAACGATTAACAATTTTATAAACTATTTTCAAGCACTTCTTTGATTTTTTTGTTATCAAAAGATACCATAAGTCATTAAATATAACTTTTAAAATTCTTTTCTGATTGAATGTTAAAATTTTGAATGTACTTTTTGTATATAAGTTGAGGGTTCTGAATGTTTAGATTAGAACTTTTGGCAGCCGTGTCTTACTATCGCCAACTCAAAGTTGGATTTCGGCTTTAGCATATATTTGTGCATTACCACATATTTGTGCATTAAACAATTTCTTGTCAGTACTGTTGATTTACGTAGAGTATTGACATTTCATTGACAAGATTTCAGTTGTCTCGTATCCAGTCTTTATCATGAGCTCTTAGGTGCAGTTCATATCTATTTGTCTGAAATCGATAGTATTCTTCCTAAAAAATTTGAGAACCCCTGTTTTGGATTTATCGTAAAATTCTCTTCGTTAAGTTCTGTAGTAGTTAATGATTACTTGTAGCAGCCTCATAAACGATTTTAACTTGTGTGTTTACAATTCTTTTCATACAATATTTAAGAAAATTGAAATAAAAGTAATTTTAATAATTTATTTTGTTTAAAATGCCTGACTTTATTTTGTTAGAAACGCAAATTTTAAACGGTATGGTTACAAAAACACGTTTAGCATTTACAATACTGTAAAGCTACAATCCAATATTTCCTTTTCTTTCCCCCTCCGCCCCCTTGTTTCTGCTTCGAACCCACAGTCTTTAAACATTTACTTTATCAGAAACATACAGTGGCTCTACATTTATTTTGTGACGATTGCACAATCCCATATTTTCGTATTAGGAACACTTAATACATTTTTTTTTATTTTGCCAACCGAGTGGCCGAGAGTTTAAAACCGCTAAATAATGGGAATTTGACCAGAGTTCAGTCCCAGATGAATCAGCAGGTTGCCTGGTCATTTCTCCGCCTTCTGACATATGTAACAGGAATGCGGGCTGGTGTTCCTTACGATGCCATCCTACCGCTTAGCAATCGTATACTTTGCCATGAATACTGTATATCCAAATGTATACAGCTTGCGTATTCAAATAGCTTAACTCTGTCATTAAATATACTCCTCAATTTATTCCCTAATAATGTTACAAAATTTAGTGCAACATGTAACCCACATTTTAAAATTTATGCAGCCCGTTTGGGCAAACTTCATAGAAAGAATTAGAAGAAAGAATCTTTTGTTTCTCGTTTTCTTTAAGCCCTTTTTGCTATTTTCCAGACAAATAATAATAATAATAATAATAATATCTTCAACTATTTTTTACTTAATGCAGCTGAATAACGTGTTTTATGAAAGGGAAGATTTGAAAAAAGAAATTCTTTTAAGAAGATTAGACGTTTCCTCTAAAGTAGAAATCAGTTTAATTTGATAAAATTGTAACCTGTTGAAATAGCTAATCATTGTTAATGTGACTGCATTAGTTTTTCTCCTACAACTTTTGAGTCACTGCTGGTGTGCCGTAATATATATTTTACAAAACCAATAAAATGAAATAGTTTTATTTAAAAATCGTAATACATCAGTATGACAAATAATCGCAGTACACCAGTATTCAGTATGGCAAAACACTTATTAATTTTTCTGTTGAACTCTTAGTACTACTGGATTTATTTGCTGACATAAAGATTTGGTGCGTGTTATCTAAAACAAAATAATTTATCGCTATAAAGGAAAAAAGTAATTATATTTATAAGATATTTTCTACCTTCTTCCCGCGTGCCTTCAAAGTGTAACTGGAAGCACGGTCGACGCGTAATCAGAGGTCCGGGGTTTAAATTCCGGCGAGGGTATGGCGGATTTCCGCAGTTTCTGACATCGAAAAAAACTGATGACTCTACAGTAGCACCTGAAGTAAAACGTTCTGGATGACAACTCGTCACCACTAGGATTTAGTGACTCATCTCCAGCCATCTTTTAAAAGGGGGAGCATATAAGGTATTTTCCACTCCTTTCTGCGTGCCTTTGTTGTTTAATCGGAAGCATATCCGAAGAGTAATCGGTAGTTCTGGAGTTCAAAACCCGTCGAGGGCATGGCGACATTCTTTAGTTTCCTGACATCGGAAAACCTAATGACTCCACATATTTCATACTTAATTGATGGCAAAAATTATGTTGAAACTGGAGTATATGATTATTGGCAGAAGCAGTGATAACTATTTTGTAGATATTGATGAATATTCTTAAGCTCATTTACCATAGAAAGATAGCTACAGGAAACACATGTATTGTATTAATAGTAATTTGCCATAAAAAGAAGGTTCAGTACCAAACTAGAGTATTGTATTTTTGTAGTATCATATCTCCTTTGTGTTAGTATTATTTTATATATTTCTTATACATTGTTATTATGTATAGAATTATATTTTATCATTCTTATTTATTTGTATTATTATATGGATTCCTTAGCTGCTCCAGATCTAGGTATTATGTATTACTGTACTGTATCATTATTACATTATGTCTCCTTTGTATCAGTGAGTTGTTTATTTACTTCTGTAAGCCATACCTTGTGGAACATGAGGAGCTGTGAATTTATTTTCGGAAATGTAAACTAAATAAACAATAAATAAAAGAACAAACTACATCTGTGTGTCTATTTTGGTCATCAGAGGCAGCTAAATTTAGATTCAGCTAATGTCCCATTAAGAGAATAATAATTCTGCTTGGAAAAGGTTAAATCCCAGTAGGAAAAATAGGGAAGACTATCCGAGATTTCTCATTTGAATCTTTAGAATACAATGTGCATCGGTTCTCAAGCTATCTCCAAGCCTGGAGGGTTCACACGGCACATCGTCATGCAAGCGTCACCTTTCTTCGATCAAGAAGCAGAAAAAGCTGAGAAATTGAAAACTGAGT